>NW_027496944.1:0-156437 GCF_021521415.1 Bidens hawaiensis | reverse complement strand
AATGTTTCTCTCCCCTTATACCTTCCAAAGGGCCACCTAACATGTGGTTGGAAGTTCAAAAAAGCATTATTGTGCTAAGTTGACTCAAAGTAAACGATTGTCATACTATTAATCCGCAAAATAGTCTATTTGAAAACAATGTTTCTCTCCCCTTATACCTTCCAAAGGGCCACCTAACATGTGGTTGGAAGTTCAAAAAAGCATTATTGTGCTAAGTTGACTCAAAGTAAACGATTGTCATATCATGAAGAAGAAATTATATAATTAATACTACTTTTGATTATCTTTAAATGTTAAGATATTGCATTATAAACTTCTAAAAGTCCGAAAAGTATTCCCTACATTATGTGGATTGACTATAAAAGTGTCATATCCCGACTTTGGGCCTAAAAGTGTGACCATCGGTTGGTATTCTGTTTTGTAAATATATCAAAGTTATGGATTGATTTTAACAGAAGACTTTAAGTTATAAAACATTAATTTACATTGAAAAGTTACTCAGGAATTAAGCACCCGAGTATAGGTTTACAAACATTGTTTTATCATGTTACAAGGATTTCATTATAAAAAACTGAGCCATCTTGTAACGTGTGCTTCTATCTTCATAATGACTCTAATCCTTGCTATTTCTTACTGAACATAATTACTGCAATGTGAGGGAAAAATAAGTTACCTATATGCCGGTGAAATGTTTGACTCTACAAGCATTTAAACTACTGTTATAATACAAATATAGTTTTCTGTACAAGCTCAGCGGAAACGTCTTTTATTTCCGGGATTTGGACCATTACCATACACACAATTAAAGAGTTCTCTGAGCCATGTGGCCCCTATGGAGAACTAGTTATGACTGCTTGTTCTGTTATGTTTGGATTCAAACACATGTTTAATCGGTCTGAGTTGCTTTTGTTTTATATTTTGCATTATAACGTTTTTAGAGATCACGTAATCTCATGTAACGTTTGACAGACTCTTTAAGACAAACATCTCGTTCATCTTATAGAGTATAAATCTGTTTTGACTGTAAAGGTTTAACGTATTCACCTGTGATTATCTTATTTGTAGGTGATTTTGTTTGAAAACCTTCTTGTATGAATGCTGTTAACCTATAGATAAATAAGTTTGTATAAATACTTGGATGGTGTTTCTTGATCCAGCTACAAACCACACTGGCCTGATTTTATCGTTTCAAACCTCGTTCCGAGCTACCTTAGTTTAATCTTGTTATAGCTAGGATTCAAGATTAAACTAAGGAAGGGAAAATCCTCAAAATAGCCCATCTACAAAGTGAGATTCCAACTTTGTCCCCTAAACTTAATATTTCCAAAAATAGCCATCTCTAACTCATCTTTGACCATGTATTAGGAAATCTAATGCGTCTTTGACGACATGTTAGCATAGCACGTCGTCAAAGACGCGTTGGATCTTCTAACACATGGTCAAAGACGCTAACCACGTCGTCAAAGACGCGTTTGATTTCCTAACACATGGTTAAAGATGAGTTAGGCCTCCAAACACGTAGTCAAAGATATGTTAGCATCAAACGTGTAGTCGAAGATGTGTTAGCTTTTTTGTTTGTTTTTTGAATATTATATTTTTATACTAGTTTAACTTATATTTGTTTTTCTTTTATAACTTTTAATATATAAAAGTTTTATATTATTTCGAATATACCGACATGACATGCTTTCTTTTACTACTGACTGACATAAACTAACTCAAACTCGAGCCGTGCCAAATCAATATCGAAATATTCAATAAAATTTGACCTCGCTCGGTTTTAAATAAAATTTATGTCGGTCCGTAGATAAAAGTAAACATTTCTCGTTGGTATATTCGAAATAATATAAAATTTTATATATTAAAAGTTATAAAAGAAAAACAAATATAAAGTAAAACAAATTATAAAAATATAATATTAAAAAAACAAACAAAAAAGCTAACATATCTTCGACTACGCGTTTGATACTAATATATCTTTGACTACGTGTTTGGAGGCCTAACTCATCTTTAACGACAACGTGTTGCCGTCTTTAACCATGTATTAGGAAATCTAACGCGTCTTTGACGACGTGTTATGCTAACATGTCGTCAAAGACGTGTTGGATTTCCTAATACATGGTCAAAGATGAGTTAGAGAGGGCCATTTTTGGAAATATTAAGTTTAAGGGACAAAGTTGGAATCTCATTTTGTAGATGGGCTATTTCAGAGATTTTCCCTTATAACAATCTACCTTCCTTCCGAGCTACAATAGATTCTAAGGTTGGTCGGGAAGGTTCAGAACTTGAACTTTGACCAGAACCTATGCCCTAAGCTTGTTCTTGTTTAAACACTCTTTAAACACTTAAAACACTAGTTTTACTAAGTATGAGAATGATTCAGGAATGTGTTGCGCATGAAATGAACGTTAAGGGTTTCTATTTATAGGCCAGCTCAAATATATGGTGAGATTAATGTTTAATATAATGAGATGTTATAATCAGTTTAAGGGTTATCTGTGTTTGGTGAGACTTATACCGTGATTTGGGTCAAATGCATGAGAAGCCTTAGTTTACAAACAGAGGCGGATCTAAGGCTTGAATACGGTGGGCCGATGCCCACCGTCCGTCGGCCGGAATGCCGTGTTTACATGTATATTTTGAGTCAATAATTAGTCAGTGCCCACCGTCCAGGTATTATTAGTAGATCGCCGGAGAGCATGTTTGAGATGAAAAAGCAAGTGAAAGCCTGTTCAAGATTCCGATCGTGGTGCAATAGTATCACAAAGGAAGAAGATAAGCAGTAAAGCAGATACCTAATAATAATCTATGAGGTGTTGGGCCTTTTAAATTGTAAGCCACGGCCCATTATATTGTAACAATGGTTTAACTAGGTTAAAGTAATAAAAGGGGTTGCCTGCAAAACCACAACGGCAAACTCACAAGTAGAGCTGGTAATTTGTGTTTTAGCAGGTATAATAGGTCAGAAACGGCGCGCGTAACATAAGTATCAAACATAAATATGATGGAGTCTAACCTACTAATTTCAATTATTTAAAAAAATAAAAAAAATTACATAACGCACTTTTTTAAACAGATACCCAATTACCAGCCCTACTCACAAGTCACAAACAAGATTTAATAACATTTATTGATCAAACTTTTCAATAAATTTAGCCTTTTATTTTTGTTTTATTTTATGTTTTGTTTGTTTGTTACAATGCTATTTATTAAATCTTTTAAATAGCAATCAAAGTATATTAGATAAAATGTTAATAGATTTTGTGTATGTAATAGATTGACTGGAAAAAAAAAGGAAAGAAAAGAAAGGAAAAAACAGTCAACCTATGATTAGAAACATAAAACAAAATTTAACTCGGATCTTCTGGTGTGCCCCAAAATCAATCGTTTTAGGCCTCCAGAATAGTTGGTCGACCCAGTTCTCTTTGACCCGACACATTTTGTGCCCCCCCCCCCGGTAGGAGAAATTTCTGAATCCGTCACTGGATGTTTGCAAATAAAACAATCTGGTAGCTTGAGAATATATAGAAAACAATCAGAGAGCTTTAAAAGGTTTCGTTTATATATATTTAAGATAATACACACTTACAAGTTACAACCACACGTTTATTTATCTGAGCATGTCATACATGGGCACAGGGCTCAATCAAGTTATTAAACAAGCTATTTTGGTACCAATAAATCCTCTAAAAGATATAAACAAATAAATTTTCAAAATTACCAAAATCTCTAAACCATAATTTATAAAAAGTAAAAAAATAAAATAAAATAACTTCTATTACTAACTAAATATGGTTATAATATTACATACTAGCATCATCACAATAACTTGATACCTATATTAATCTGAGTGTATATATATTACTTCTAAGTTCTAAAAGCCACTTGTGAAAACTCTAGTGTACCATATAGAATGAAGAATCATACGAAACAAATCATACTTAACAGGCTGCAAATGCCAAAAGAAATGCTCTCTTACCTTCTTCACTCTCTCATACATCTCAACATACTTGTCGTTCGATATCGAAAGCAAAATCGATTTCAACTTACGAATATCCTTCTCGGGTATAAAAACCGCAAACGATTCCCAATTCAAAACATCAAAAAACGGGGGCACGTAGTTATCCGATATGATCACAGGGATGCAATTGTAAAACAACGACTCGACCACTCGCGGGCTGTGGACCGCAAACCCACGAGCACATATACAAAACTTGCTTGTTTTCATTTTGTTAATGTAGTTTTGGTTGCCTTTCACGTGTTGCATTCGGGTTAGTATTTTCATGTCGGTGTCGTTGGCCCAATGGGCTAGTAGAATGGGCCGGACCCGACCGTGCATGAAGCCCGCGAAAAAGGCTAAGGTTGTGCGGTTAGAAGGGGGCTCGCCACCGACGTTTTTAAGAGGGCTTGTTGCTGACTGGACATATGTTGTTGGAAGTGAAACATCTTTGCCTATGTGGAATCCTGTTTGGATGTCAGCATTGCAAAGGGCTCTTATGGTGTTTAGTAAAAGCCCCCTTGTTTCAGCTGGGGCCTGTGGAAGTGTAGAATTCATCGTATGTGAAATGACTAAAATACCCTTTGTCGGTTATTGGCTAAAATGCAAGCAAGTATGAGCAAAAAAACCAAATAACCAACACAGGTTTGATTCACTTTTGATTTTTTTTAATCGATCAGGTTTCAGTTGTACCTCGTTCCAAAACAGAACCCAAATAACCGATACAAACTAATAACCAACAGTTCGTTTTTTTGTTTAAATCAAAAGTTAAGATTTAGTTTCGGGTATGCCTCGTTCTATAACCGAACCAGACCGCACCAAAACTGAACCCAAATGATCGACTCAAACTAAAAACTGACAGTTGGGTTTTGTCCACTTTAAGTTACGGTTCGGGTTCGGTTATGCCTTGGTCAAAAACCGAGCCTAACCGAACCTTTTTGGTATGATTTTTATTGGATTTATGGCCCAAAATCATTATCTAAGCCAAATTTTTTACATCCAAATGTATTAACAAGTTGTTATCATGCTTTTGGCCAAAATTTTAGACTCAGATTCATGATTTTTGGCCAATTAATTCGGGCCAAAACATTCAAGGCCAAATGTAAGACCAAAATCTGACCCATAACTGAACCGAACCTATACGTAAAACGAAAATAACCTGCAAACTAAGCACAGATAACCAACCCAAACTAATTACAAACAGTTCAGTTTTATGTTTTTCAAACCGAAAGTTACGGTTCAGTTTGGTTTGGTTTCGGTCATGCCTCGTTCCAAAACCGAACCAAACACGTTTATTATGTTTGTTATTGAATATATGGCCCAAAGTCATTATTTGAGCCAAAAGTTTCAGGCCCAAATTCATTATTTTGGGCCAATTTATTCAGGCCAAAACATTCAAGTCCAAACGTAAACCAAAAACCAACCCATAACCGAACTGAACCTATAAGTAAAACTGAAATAACCGACAAACTGACCCAAATAACCAATCCATTCTAATAACCAACGGTTCGGTTTTGTCTTTTCTTTTTAGCCGAAAGTTACAGTTTGGTTTTGGTTATGCACTTATGCGTCATACCAAAACCGAACCAAACATGTTTGTTATGTACTTAAGTTTGTTATTAGTTTTATAGCCTAAATTTATTAGTAACAAGTTAACATACTTTAGACCAGAAGGTTCAAGCCCAAATGTAAAACTAAAGAAAGGAAACCCATACCCAATCATGGCAGGCAGCTAGAAAATGATCTGAACCATTGGTTCTGTTCCAGAATGGATATTTTGTAATAATCATTTCTGTATGATTCTTCATGAACTGAATCAAATTATCACGACTATGTGAATGCGGGACGTATAATGTTAATTCAAGCAGCCGTGAACTAAACGGTATGTAAAATAAATGTGCTTCATTCGAATCTTGTGTAACAAACTGTTTATTTTCTTCCATTAGCTTCAAAAACCAACCCTCACATGCATATATTCCCTCTAGAATATAATCATGAAATATTGGTTTTTCGCCGTCTTTGTAGATGTACACTTTGAGTGTTTGTTCCATTATCTCATAACTCCTGCATATTTGATGATAAAATGTTGTCAAATTACCACAAAATGTAACCAACTCTCACTTTTTTGTCATTTTAAGTATGAAAAAAGACTGTCTTCTTTTTTTCCAGTTATACACTTATACACCCTTTTAACTTTTTTACCATTGTATGCAGTAATGCAACTATGCAAGTTACACATTCTGTAACGATTAAATGGTGACGTGGCAGGCCGTCAAATCTTCTGAAAACCGTGAAACAAGGTTAGTTTCATTGCCATGATGAAAACCGAAAAATATGTTTATATTTTCATGTAACTAACTGTTAAGGGTGTAAATGGGCCTAGCCTCATGAGATTACTGAGAATCGGCTTGCTAAAAGCTCGAATCGAGCTGAGCTTAGTTAAACGAGCTCGAGCCTATAGAGCCCAAGCCCAAACTTCACTTATCGAGCTCAAGCCAGTGACCCTAAATGAACCTATCATTCATATAATTTTTATTTAATATAAATCTATATTGTAATTACTATCAATCAATCAATCAATCAATCATACCCAGTAAAATCCCACCGACAGCAAAGCTATAAGTAGGGTCTGGGGAGGGTGGGATGTAGGCACACCGTACCTCTATCCAAAGGAATAAAGAGGTGGCTTCCAGAGAGACCCTCGGCTCTAAGTACATGTCTATATTGTAATTACTATATTATATATAAAATTATGATAACCACAGCTAAATAATATGTATTATGTTATGCATAAAAATGATAATTAAAATATATATAGAAATTAATTATAATATATAGAGAGTAATAAAGGAGCCGAGCATGAGCTCGAGCTTGAAAAACTACCTCGAGCCACGAACTGAGCTCAAGTCTAGGCGAGCTTGTCTTGTTTACATGAATATATGTTATTAAGGTACCTTTGAAACATGGAAATATTCCGATAAATCGGGGCGTAAAGATCTGCATCATTGTTCACAATTATCGCATTCTCGATTTGTGATTTTGCTTCAAGTAGTTGTTGATCAACTCGTGACAACAACCGAGACGTCGTCTGTAAATAAACAACACAAAACACAATAAAAAAAAACATATGAACATAACATTAACAATGCTTCCACATACATTCAATTACACTAACCAAATCAGCATACATACGAAAGAATGACGCGAAGACCGACTCTTGTGAAGCAGTTCATTCATCTCAGAAACCGACATTACTGGCAAAGTCTCCATTTTGGGATTTTTATCATCAACAGATGATGCATTTTGTGTACTTTTTTCTGAACCGTTAAAGCCCGAATACGAATCTTTTAACCCGTGTGACGTGGCACCGGATATTAAATATGAAAAGCTAGTAAAAACTGGATGCTGAGAGTACTGATACTGAACAGCTAATAAAACTGCAGATGCAAGTCCAAATAAACATATCCATTTAATAAAGTGGGTTATTGAGTTAAAAGGCGGATACATTACAGCAAAAACCATAGTCATGGGTAAAAAATGTGCTGTTTGATGAAATTACCACTAAAAACAATATGTTATATTCTGATTACACATTTACGTGCACATAAGTAAATTTATCATGGAAATTTGTGTAACATGGATACATTACATACAGCAAAAACCATAGTCATATATTTTTATTTTGGCTATATTAGCTAAATGCTAAAATACAGATTAATTTAGACAGAGTACCCTCTAAAGTCAATTGTATCGGTAACTTTAGCTTGAAAATCTGTCGTATGATAGGAAAATTGCTATCAATACAATATGCATATAGCAGAACTCATGCCCAAAGTTAGTGACTTATTTTATTGAAGATTGCTATTAGAAACCGCAATAGACCCATGGTTTTTACTTTATAGTACTGTTAACAATGTTGGATCAGATTATACCAACAAATGAAAATGTGGTATTATTCATTACATAAAAGGAAACGTAAGCGAAAACAGGAAAGTAATAAGCTTTATAAACTCCTAGAACCATGACACAACTTATTCAGGTGATTCCTAGTGGCAACATGTGATTTGAATAGCTTCTTCAACATGGTTATTCATGCTTCAAATGAGATATTTAAACCATCCAACTTTTCTTTGGTGATCTCGTCCAAAGTACGGATCATTTCAGTTGTAAGATAATTAACATAATCACCGACAATGCCTTTCCTAAAATAAATATCATTGGATAAAACTTTAGACCGTTGCTTTCCATTCTTATTTACCTTACTTAAGTTCTCAAAACTACATAGTTCAATTATCTTATGCGCTAATCCATTAGATGCCTCCTCTTCTGTAAAAGGGTTGCCTAAGAACTTGGCTAACTTTTTAACCTCGTTCTCTGGATCCTTCTTCAAATCTTTATACTTTACGAACAATACGTTATCAGGTCGTAGTAAACTTGCCT
The DNA here is from genome assembly GCF_021521415.1 of Bidens hawaiensis. Lineage (NCBI taxonomy): Eukaryota > Viridiplantae > Streptophyta > Magnoliopsida > Asterales > Asteraceae > Bidens > Bidens hawaiensis. Next base: position 148,000 of record NW_027496944.1, on the reverse strand, counting down.
TATAGTACCCAATCACATGATCCCAAAAACATCCGTATGGACTCATACCCGTTCTGAGAAGCTCAAATCCACCATCCAGTGTCAGTGGTGTAGAAACATCTTCTCTCACCTTGTTCAAGAAGTGCCAACCGGAAATGGCCACATCTTTAGGGTTTCTAAATACATAAACAATCCGACAGTCAGAACTAATGATCGGTTTAGGTAAGGAAGTAGAGGGTATATGGGTAGCCACGAGGCCATTGGCAAAAGATGGGTTGTATAAGAAAGACTCGGACTCTATGAAGTGGACACAATCATGGGGGCTAATGGTGAGCAACGGGTGGGTTGTGCCTATTTCGAATTTGGTTCGGTTCAAAATGGCAAATGCAAGGGCCTTAAGCCATGTTGCGCCTGATTTTGGATAACTTGCCAACACAATATCCGTGGGTAGTGCATGGAAATTGTCTTGCGAGGCCATGACTGCTTCAACTGAGAAGTCGGCTTTTGAGTTATACCCCAAACCTTGGAAATACCAGAATCCCTCATACTTGCATAAATGAAGATCAATATTTTTTGGAAGAGCTGTGACTTTGGCTTTATATCGGTCCATGATGATTGCCATTTTCGCCTTTCGGGTCTCTTCTTCATCTTTTGTAATGGTTGCTACAGGTGAATAGTAGGCAAATGGACCGGACATGGACAATATATTGTAAGTAGGCTCAAATATATGTTTATATTAGCTCAGTTGTGCATGATCGACTACGTATATATACGTATATATATGATAGGATTCACATAGCCATAACCAAAGACATGCAATAATTGCTGATTAAAAAAAGAAGACAAATAAATAAAATTCAAGTCGTATTTTTTTTATCGTTTGAAACCGTCCACAGTAAAGCCAACTAGCAATGATCTATCTGTATTTTGAGCAAGAAAAACTTCAAATTGTATTTTAAAATTTGATATAAACTAAAGAGTGTGACGTTCATAAGTAAAAACTAAGATATACTATTTATTATTAATTACAAGTGGTACCGATTAAGTTTTATAGCACGCCTAATTAAAAACGAGTTTGATGTTCATAGAAAAGACTAAGATATACCATTACAAGTGGTAACGATTGACTTTTATAACACGCCTTATTAAAAACGAATTTAACGTTAAAGTAAGATATATAAGTGTATATCAGATAAAAACTCGAAAAGTTGGAAAGTGAAACAATACAAAATTTCAGTAACAAATTTAAAACCCATAATTTTTATATGTACATGAATTATATATATAAATTATTTATGATGTCATCCGGGTCAAACACCGGTCTGTCTTGAATTTGATCCTTAAAACATCATATTTGAAACCCAACACGTACAATAATATTTGTAACTTTATAATACATTACCTATAAAAAATTTAAAAAGGAAATTTACTTTGCTAAACATTAAACTTTAGTTAATAAAGGCACAATCACACGTCTTGTTTTTCTTTTTTTTTTTCACCGACTAAACTTTTTGTACATCAAATCCCCTTAAATTATACCCAACCCATCTTTGGTAGAGATTGAGCATGCGTATCGTTCAGTGGTACAACATTATTTATAAAACATTATTTATAAAATGTTACAAAGGAAATTCACTATGAATGTGGCAATTTCATCATACGCATCGTTTAGCGGTACAAAAATTATTTTGGTCCTATCTATAAATATATCTTGTTTGAAATATTGCATTTTTCATATTTGAGACTTTACAAAACATTTTTCATTTTTCATGTTTATCCCAACTCGCAACCGGATTTTTGGATTTCTGCATGGCAAATGGCTCTTATGCACGTACCCATGAATTACCTTGTTTCATCCGGCGCCTTGAAATATGAATATAAAGTTCAAACGGGCCAAATGGTCAAACTAGTCAAAAGGGCCAAATTGGTCAATCGAGCCAAATGGGACAAACAGGTCAAACCAGTCAAACGGGCCAAATAGGCTGTTCCTGTTCTGGTTTTCTTGATTTGCATCATAAACCATCCGGCCCTCATATGCATATTTTCCCTTCGTAAGTCGTAACTGCCCCTAGCTGGTGGAATATGGGCTTTTTTTCACCTTCATTGCAGATGTAGTAAAGCATTTACGCGCGAATAAGTAAATTTAGCATGGAAATTTATGTGAAACCCATGCATTTCAGAGAAAAACCAGAATCATATATATGCTATAACTGCAAGTGTAAATTTTGACGTTATTTTACTAATTTCGTGAAAATAGCGTTAAAAATGACGGAAGGTTAATCAGGCATCATGTGGTGGCGTTGATAGCCGGACATGCACCAATCGGCTTGGGTGTCGATGGTTGAGTGTTATGTGCCTTATGTCCAAGGCTTGATGCAAAACCACTATTGAGCCGAGAGTCTCACTGGAAGCAGCCTCTCTATTCCTATGGGGTAGAGGTAAGGCTGCCTACATCTTACCCTCCTCAGACCCTACCATAGTTTTGCTATTGGTGGGATTTACTGAGTACGATGATGATGATGATGATGATGATACCCAATTCGTGTGACAGATTTTATCGAAAACTGCTATTACAAACTGTAAATGAAAAAAGAAAAGTAGTAAACTTCATAAATTCCTAGAGCATTGAAACAACTTATTCAGGTGATTCCTAATGGCAACATGTGATTCGAATAGCTTCTTCAACATGGTTATTCATGATTTAGATGAGATGTTTAAACCATCCCACTTTTCTTTGGTGACCTTGTCCAAAGTATGGATCATTTCAGTCGTAAGATGATTAACTGAATCACTGACAACGCCTTTCCTAAAATAAATATCATCAGATAAAACCTTAGACGTTTGCTTTCCATCCTTGTTTCCCTCGCGTAAGTTTTCAAAACCACATAGTTCGATTATCTTTTGCAATGATCCATTATATTCCTCCTCTTCTGTAAAAGGGTTGCCCATGAACTCGGCTAACTTCCTAACCTCAGTCTCCGGATCCTTCTTCAAATCCTCGTACTTTACAAACAATGCTTTATCTGGTCGTACTAAACTTGCCTTATAGTACCCTATCACATGATCCCAGAAACTACCATATGGACTGACACCCGCACTGAAACCCTCAAACATATCATCCAGTTTATGTGGCATAGAAGCATCGCCATTGACCTTATTCATGAAGTACCAAGCGGAAATGAGCATATCTTTAGGGTCTCTACATATATAAACAATCCGACAATCAAAACTAACGATGGATTTAGGTAAGGAGGTGTAGGGTATATGGGTAGCCATGAGGCCATTTGCATAAGATGGGTTGTTCAAGAAAGACTCGCTCTCTAAGAAGGGGACCCAGTCATGAGGGCTAATGGTGAGCAGTGGGTGCGTTGTGCCTATTTTGAATTTGGTTCGGTTCAAAATGGCAAATGCAAGGGCCTTAAGCCATGTTGCACCTGATTTTGGATAGCTTGCCAAGATAGTATCAGTGGGCAGTGATTGGAAATCGTCTTGCAAGGCCATGACCGCCTCGACTGAGAAGTCAGCTTTTGAGTTATAAGAAAAACCTTGGAAATACCAAAAACCATCATACTTACAAAGATTATGATCAAGATTTAAAGAATTTTTGGGAAGAGCTACCACTTTGTCTTTATATCGGTCCATGATGATTGCCATTTTCGCCTTTCGGGCGTTTTCATCTTTTGTGATGGTTGCTACAGGTGAATAGAAGGGAAAAGGACCGGACATTATAATGTATGCAGGCTTCAAACGTCTGTATTAGCCTGAAGCTCATTTGTGCATGAATATATAATAGGATTCCCATAACCAGTACATACAATAATTGCTGATAAAAATAATCTAAGATACAGATCACTCGGATTAAAATTGAATAAAACTAATTGCATTTCATAATCAAAACTGCAGATTAAAAAATTGAATATCCAATAAAACTAATTGTTTTATCAAATTTCATAATCAACAAACATCAACAATTACATATTAAAATTTCGATTATCGAATAGATCATATTATTTATCAAATTTCGTAATTAACAAAGATCACCAAGTTGCATATAAAGTAAGCAGCTTGCATATAAAGTAAGCAAGTGACAACTAATCTGTTATTAAAAAGTTATAATAATTTGTTTTCAAAAATAAAACACATAAGTTATAGAAGTGATATTTATAAGCATTATAATTGATCCGGTCTTACCAAGTATGCAATTTAGTATTTTACATCTACAATAATAAAACAAATGTATTTACTATTTACAAGATGTTTAAATAAACGACCTAGCGGTTTACTTTACTCTAGCAACTCTAGTATGCCATATTGAATGTAGTATCATATGAAAAATGTCATACTTAACTGGCTTAACATGCCAAAGAAAATGCTGTTGTACCTCTTTAACTCTTTTCTGCATTTGCAAATACTTCTTTTTCGGTATCGAAAGAAGAATATTTTTCAAATCCGGGATATCTTTCTCGGCTACAAAAACCGCAAACGATTCCCAATCCAAAACCTCAAAAAATGGCGGGACAAAGTTATCGGATATGATCACGGGAACACATTCATAGAAAATAGCCTCCACAACTCTAGGACTGTTGACTTCAGAACCTTTAGCACAAATACAAAACTTGCTGTTTTTCATAAAGTCAACATAGTTTTTGTCGTCTTTGACTTTTGGAAGTTTTTTAAAGATTTTCATGTCAGGATCTTTGTTTTCCCAGTGGCGTAAGAGGATTGGACGAAAGTAACCGTGCATTTTGCCAGCAAAGAAAGCAAAAATGGGGCGTTTGGATGGCGGTTTACCTCCAAGATTTTGTAATGGGTTTTGAGGATAACGAATGTTTGTTTCGGGGAGAGAAACATCTTTTCCCAACTCAAAACCTGATTTTTGGATGTCTGTGTTGCATATGGCTCTTATGCAGGTACCCATGAATCGGCTTGTTTCATCTGGTGCCTTGAAATTGAATATAAACGCAGAAAGTCAGATGCAAATAAGTGAATAACTGAATAAGCTAAAAAGTTCAAACGGGCCAAATTGGTCAAGCAAGTCAAATGGGCCAAACAAGTCAAAGGGGCCAAATGGATCAAGCTAGTCAAACTGGCCAACCTAGTCAAATGAGCCAAATGGATCAAACGGGCCAAATGGGTCAAACAGGACTAATTGGTCAAACTAGTCAAATGGGGGCCAAATTGGTCAAACTAGTCAAACGGCACAAACTAAGTCACATGGGTAATATATAAAAAACTTCCTACACCGTTTTAATATGTAGCACATTATTTATCAAAGAAACTAAAAAAAACTGATAAACTAGGGTGTGCATGGGTTGGTGTTGGATTCAAACCATGAGTTTTGGAAAACCGTTCTGTTCTGTTTTTTGGGTTTTACCATTTGGGCTTCAAGTTTTTGGGTCGAAAAAATTGGCCCAAAATAATGAACTTGGTCTAACACTTTGGGCTTAAAATCTTTTTGTTACTTAACAATTAATTGGTTATTATACATTTGTGCTAAAAAAACTTGCGTTACACTATTTATTAAATTCTTATTAATTACGTAACATTTAAAATGAAAATTGAGAATCTATAAATTCGGTTTGGTTCGGTTTTTTCGGTTTTAATTACATGCAAAACAAACCCGAACCGAAAATTCAGTTTTCATGGAAACACAAAATCAAGCCATCAGTTTTTGTTTGTGTTTAGTCTTTTCGGTTGTGGATCGGTTTTTCAGTTTCATGCACACCCCTACCGATAACAGGCAAATGCGTTCCGACCCGTACTCTAAAGCTAACCTTTTTGACCCGCTACAGCATGGCTTACCCAATCATGACAGGCAACAAGAAAATGATCAGCCCCACTGGTTCTATTCCAGAAATTATATCTCCCCGAGATCATGTCAATATAGTTCTTCAGATATGGTACCACGCTTTCCCGATTATAGGAGTTGGGTGACAAAATTGCTTTTAATAATTTAGAGCTATAAGGAATGTAAAACAAATGGGCTTGTTTTGGTTTTCTTGTAATGAATCTTTTGCTTGATTTCATTTGCATCATAAACCATCCTTCAGATGCATATATTCCCTTCATAACCGCTCCGGGCTGGTGGAATATGGGCTTTTCACCTTCTTTGTAGATGTAAACTTTGAGTGTTTTTTCCATTAATTCGTAACTCCTGTATTAAAATGAGCCATATGTTATATTCTGATTATGCATTTATGCGCAAGTAAGTAAATTTTAGCATGAGTTTGTGTAAAAAGGATACAAGTAAAGGTCAAACACAACAAAAAAACATGAAATAGTATGTTTACCTCCTGAATAATGATATATTACGGAACACCGACGGATAAAGGGTACGATCATCTTCATTAAAAGAAGCATTCTCAATTTGCATCTTTGCATTCACTAATTCTTGATCAGCTCTTGAAGTCCAAAGTGGTTTCTATATAAATATAAGTGGAATCATGTAAAAAATGGAATCGTGTAAAAAGGTAAAACAGCAAAAATCAGCATAACGAGTTCAAGAAACTTTATACCATTGAATGAGATGAAACACGCTTACGGGCTAAAATAACTTGCATCTCAGAAACCGACACTACTTTCACCGGTTGCTTTCTATGGTGGACTTCAGTGGCAGTGGATAAATTGGCTGATCCGACCATATCTCTAGTTGATGATTCATTTTTTGTGAAATTATGAACCAAATTGGATGCATCTTTGTATGTTTCAGACATGTTGGAATCTAAGAAAATTTGAGGGGCTGTTAAAGCACTAGTAGCATTATCAGCAGAGCAATTGCTAATGCTATCAGTACTGTTTGTACCATAGGTTATATGAATCTTGCTAGCAGAAAATAAAGATGATATAACATCACCATAAGGAAACTCAAAATACTGCAACATTATTATAACAGAAAACGCCACTCCCCCAAAGTATGCCAATCTATGAATTCCCAGTATATGGTGAAATCCATGGCCCATTTGTATATAACCTGTTCTCCAAGCAAATTGACCCTCAAGAATTTCCCTAAGATATAGCTATTATTATCAAGTTTAGTCATCAAGCTGCAAAATGTTTGCTCAAATATAACAAAAATCATAGATTGAAGAACATAATTGACACCTTAATCTAGAATCATAACTCGAAATTCACTGATAATCAGGCTGGACTGACAGTCATCTGCTTATTCAATAATCCAACTAACAAAAATCATACACTGAAACGTAACTGCCAGCTATTAATCAAGCAGAAGTGACTGTAATCTGCTTATGCAAAAAATGATAAGCTGAAGAGCATATTAACAGCTTAATCATACCTCAAAATTAGGGGTGCAAACAAGCTGAGCCGAGCCCGAGCTCGACTAGGCTTGAGCTCGGCGCTTTTAACTTACACAGAGCTCAAGCTCGAGCTCGGCTCGCTTCAAGCTCTATTTTCAAAGCTCCAGCTCGGCTCGTGAGTAGATTCTCAAGCTCAAGCTTGGCTCGGGCTCGGCTCGTTTACTATTTATCAATTATTTTTTATATAATTATAATTATTTTTATATATATTTTTCTATTCTAAATTTATGTATATAAAATATATATATATTATTTAGTTATTTTATTTATTTTTTCATAACATTATATATATTAATTACTTAATATTAAATATATATTTTAAAAAATTATATAAATGGCAGGCTCGTTTAGGCTCGTGAGCCGGCTCGAGCTCGATAAGTGAAGCTCGGGCTTGGGCTCAATTAAGCTCGGCACGATCAAGCTTTTTAACGAGCTGATCTCGAGTAGCTCGCGAGCAGCTCGGCTCGTTTGCACCCTACTCAAAATTAACCATTAATCAAGCAGAAGTGACAATAATATGGCAATTCAATCTATCCGAATAACAAAAGCCATAAACCAAAGATCATAAATGATTGCTTAATCTAGAATCAGAACACAAAATTCACCATTAATCAAACAAAAGTGGCAATAAACTGCTTATTCAATCATCCAAATAATATTTAATCCTATACTGAAGAATATAATTGGTAGCTTAACCTATAATCATAACTCAACTTAACTATTAATGACAGTAATTTGCTTAATCAATCATACCAAAAAAAAAAAAAAAAACTACTTCTGAGTTCCAATCTCAACCTGTGTAATAAACACAATATATGAATTTTGCACTTATTGAAGGCAATTGCAACGGCAGAACGGTTACAGACTAATATAACATAAACCCTAGCTAATCTGATGATCAAAATTAGTGCTATTAAACTGAAATTATACTATCCGAGAGTTAATTTACCTAATAATCGGTGTATTAGCAGCACGAAGCTTCCTGAATCTGCAGCTACAATTAAATAATAATTGTACGAAAGTATCTGAATTTATTATTATTATAATGATTTGTTAACCGTCGGTGTAATCGGGATAGTGAAAGATATTATTATATAAAAATAATATTGATGCAGAGAAGCCATGGTTGAAAGTTAGGGAGTTTGAATGCTACAACTTACCATGCTTATTTGGAACAAAAAGAAAAATATAATAAATAAATAAGTAAGTAAAAAACAAAATAGAAGGTAGTTTCATCTCCTACCACATAAATAGTTTTGTGTCAGTAGCCAGTACACGTGTAAAGTCATACCGATTGTATAATATTTGTTGACAATCTTATTTAAAAATTATTATGTTTATATAAATAATAGTGACCCTAAACAGTACAAGAGAAATTAAATATTTGATATCCAACATTACATAAATATATGTATATATACATCACACAAAAATAATGTTATTTTTTTATGAAAAACAACCTATGACCTACAAATAATGCACAGAAATGTTTTTAATAGATTCTTGTATAAGAATTTTTCTTCAAAAATTTTGGCCTTTCAATGGTGATGGTGTGAAGAATCTCCATCTTGGCTTCAATAATCTTCTAAAAACCTTCTATTGGAGTTGCTCTTATCGCTTATAGATACACTATCTGATAACGTGATGTGGGTAGTGTGGCTATGTCAGTGGTGCACGTTGCCACATCCATCACTTTTGTGTCGCTGTAAGTATGTAACACATCATACGACTATTATAATTTTGCAAACACAACTCATATGATGTGTGAATACTTTGTTGGTGGTGTTTATGTAGCACTGTCAACAAAGTATTCACATACGATTTGAGGTGTCAAGTGTGTGAATACTTTGTTGTTCATATAGCACTAAACCTCTAAAAATAGATTGTGCTGTAAATTATTTAATTACAAAACAGCTCACAATACCGATATCAAGAGGTTGGATAAAGATTTGTATATTTCTTATAATATTTCAAAACTACAGCAATTATTAAAATAAAACAAGATTAAAATAAAAAAAAATCTAAACGACTTATAATTTATTTCATATAAAATGAGATGATATCTTATTGGAATCCAACAAATGACAAATCTATTCACAACAATGCTCAAACATAAAAACTCTTAACCAAGAGGATCTACTCTAAAAACTCTATTGTACCATATAGAATGCAATATCATATGAAATATATCATACTTCACAGGCTTAACATGCCATAGAAAATGTTGTTGCACCTTCTTAACTCTTTGTTGCATCACTGAATACCTCCGGTCCGATATCGACAAAAGAATATTCTTCAAATTCGGGATATCTTTTTCCAAAACGAAAACCGCAAATGACTCCCAGTTCAAAATCTCAAAAAAAGGAGGCACGAAATTGTCCGATATGATAACGGGCACGCACTCGTGAAATAGGGCCTCTACGACCCGCGGACTGTTGACTTCATAACCTTTTGCACATATACAATACTTGCTACTTTTTATGTAATTGATATAGTTTTTATTGCCTTTGGAGTTTGGAAGTTTTTTAAAGATTTTCATGTCAGGATCTTTGTTTTCCCAGTGTTTTAAAAGGATCGGGCGGGTTTCACCGTGCATTTGGCCCGCAAAGAAAGCGAGAATCGTACGTTGGGAAGGGGGTTTCCCACCGATTTCGCGTAAAGGGTTTTGAGGTGAGCGGACATATGTTTCGGCGAGAGATACGTCTTTTCCTAGTTCGAAATGTTCCTTACCGACATCCGAATTGCATAGAGCGCGTATGCAACTGTTCATTGATTTTCTTGTTTCATCTGTAGCCTGCAAATATTTAAGATTTTTTATGTTTTTATTTTTGTAAAAAAGGAACTTTCGGTTCGGTTATGGTTTTGCATGTAATAGAAACTGAAAAAACGAACAGAGTTATAGATTTTCAAAAAATTTAGCTCAAGTATATAATAACAAATTAATTATTTAGGCCCAATAATTTTAGGCTCAAATGGCAAGCCAGGAAAATCAAAACCGAGCATAATTTGAACCGGAAACCAAAAACCAAAAGCCAAGCCAACTGAACTTAAAGTTGGCAAAACTGACCCGAAAACCAAATTCCAATTTGCTTCATTTTCAAGCCGAAAAATGTGATCTTTAATAAAATGGGTGTTCGCCCGTTCAATTTCGAGTTCCTCAATTCTGTTTCCTCGGTTTTGTTATGTGCTTAGAAAATCTAAAAGCGATTTACCTAATTCGGTTAGTTTAAACTTTAAAACCTGCATTTTGATTTTAAAGGGGTTCGGATTCAAAACAAAAAAACCAGAAACACTAATAAGATTTGGTTTGGTTTTAAACAATTTCTGTACGGTTTTCGGTTAAATTGGTTTGAAACCAAATACTTCACACCCCTAAATGAAACCTCCTTATCATTAACATTAACAACATAGATCAAAGCACTTACCCAATCATGGCAAGCAACAAGGAAATGATCGGACCCACCCGTCCTGTTCCACAAATCATATCTCTCAGAAATCAACTGAATATAATCCTTCAAGTACTGCACCATGTTGTCCCGACTTCCGGACCCCTTCACATATAACTTTTCTTCCAACATTCTTGAACTAAAAGGAATATAAAACAAATGGGCTTGTTTTATATTATTAGTAACAAATTGTTTGTTTTCTTTCATGTGTTTCATGAACCATCCTTCAGATGCATAAATTCCACTAAGCTCTGATTGTGGCTGATGGAATATTGGTTTTTCACCCTCTTTGTAAACGTAAACCTTTAGAATCTTTTCCATTAATTCATAGCTCCTGCATTTTGTAAAAGTTTTCAGTCAAGAAACAAGAAATTTGGTAATTAGATTGTGTTTTTCGTACTTTTTGAATTGTGAAACGTTACGATATAAAGGAGGATATAGTCCACGGCCGTTGTGGTTTACTGGAGCATTCTCGATTTGCAGTTTTGCGTCAAGTAGTTCTTGGTCAACCGTTGAAGGCCATTGTGGTTTCTGCAAGTACAAGTTGCATATGTAATGTTTAAGAAACTAATCAATTATAATAAACATGTCCATAGGGGTGTTCTTATTACATCAGGACTTGAAAAACCCGAATTCAATTCGAATAACAAATTTGAATTCGGGTTTCGAATATTTGAATAGGGTCCTTTTTAAAACCGAATCTTGAATTCGGTTTTATAATCAAATTCGAACCTATGAATTTTGAACCAACCCGACCCGACCCAATTATTTGAATTGAATTATATAATTTATTTTTTTTATAAAAAAATACATATTTTTACGGATATTATTTACTTCATATATTCCCCCTAATTCAAACAATTGAATTCAAATCCGTTTTGAACTATTCGAGTTCGGTTTCAGAAATGTAAAACCTGAATAACCCATATTCAAATAACATGAAACCCGATTCATTGAGTGCCCCTACATAAGCATAAAGAAAAAGAAAATACAAGAACATGCATACCATTGAACGAACCGTAGCGCGATTATAAATTAAAATGTCATGCATATCAGAAATTGTCACCACGTCCCCAATTGGCTTCGGAGGAACCGCTTTCACTGGAGGAAGTTTCTTCACTGGTGACTCACCAGCTGACATGGCAGGAGTGTTCTCTGATGGAGAAGCTTCCTTCACCGGTGACTCACCAGCTGACTTGGCAGGAGTGTTCTTTGATTGAGAAACTTCCTTCACCGGTGACTCACCAGCTGACATGGCAGGATTGTTCTCTGATGTTGCAGGCTTCTTTAAACCAGGTTCCAAATTCGGTGCATTTACTTCTGGTTTAGAGGTATTATTATCCAAAGCTACCGAAGGAGAAGGAGATATTACTGTTTTATTAACTGTTGTTGAGAGTGTTAAAGCAGCAGGTGGTTCACTTGGAGGTGGACTAGTAATTGAATCATTTGATGGATTATTGCTGTCTATGACTGTATCGTTACCATTATCAAGCACCTCAACAGGCATTGTGTGATTGGTGACATCAAAAATGGTAATGTTGCCTGATGATTTGGGGATTTCTGATGAGGTTTCGGTTTCAGTTTGGTTGGTTCGAGTTCGAGTTTGAGGTTGACTCACTGATGGTTGTACCCGACCGATGGTAAAAATGGAAGACGCAACATCACCATATGGAAATTCAAAGTACTGGAACATTATAACCACTGCAAATACCACTGCCACTAGCCATACTAATCTTTTGGATTCCAGTATATACTGAACTTCATGACCCATTGTTATGATTAACCACTAAACTAACTTGTGTTCAGAGCATCACATATGGCATATCCTAGCAACCTCACTGAAATATTGCCAATTGAATATAATCAGATTATCTTACTCAGTGAAAATATCTAAGCAAAACTACATGAAAATATGAAAATCAAATCCAATAAAGCAACTAGCATTCTCACAGAGATGAACACATCCTATCAACATGACAACTGAAATATTGTTGTGAGTCACATATTGATTCAGAAAACACAAATTGCTATTTGAAAAGCAATAGGTATAGGGGTGTAAACAAGCCGAGCCTGCTCGAGATCAGCTCGTTAAAAACTAGAACAGAGGCGAGCTTAAGTTGAACCGAGACAAGCTCAAATGAGCACAAGCCCGAGCCCGACCTCTTATTGAGGATCAATGTCAATGAATAAACGAGCTCGAACCTCAGCTTCACATATCAAGCTCGTGCCAGCTCGCTAGCCTAAACGAGTTTTTTATTTATATAATTTTATCTAATCTATTTATATATAATAAAAACTATTATTATATATGAAACTATGATATAAAATAATTAAGTGATATATATTATATTATTATATCATATATAAAAATTATGATTATGATTATAAATATATATATATATATATATATTTGTTTAATTATTAAAAAAATATAAATAAAACAACTGAATAATTAATAAACCATTGGAGCCCAAACTTGAAAAATAGAGCTCTTAACGAGCCAAGCTCGAGCCCTCTTAAGTTAACAACGAGCCGAGCTCGAGCCTTAAGAAGCTACACCTGATCAAAGTACCAAATCCAGGTCTGAATTTGGTCCAAACAGAGTGAAATTGAGCTTGTGTTAGTGTGAATCAATCAAATCATCAAATTAGCAGCCTAAACAGCGAACAAACATGAACAACTTACTCAATTGTTAAAATTCAACAACATTCTACTAGTCAGTCAACCAAATTCCAGCAACATGCATACGCCAATCCAAACCTAAACCTAAACCTAAACCACTTTATCAATATTCAACCGTACGGATATCATAAATTACCGCATGCGAACGTTAAGTCACCTCGATCACCACCAGATCGCAAAATTAAACTAAACAGATCGATTAATTAGTTTCGTGTACGCAATTGTTCCGTGATCGTAGTAATCAAATCGCATTGAAACAAGCGAATCATGGAAACCGATACCGGAATTTAATGCAATTGCATGAAGATTATGAATTAAATATTAATAAATATATGAGAATTAAATACCGAGTGGAGAGACGTGGTTTGAAGCTTTGGCAGCTTGTTCAAGGTTTTATGACAGATGTTGTAATGGCGTTATGGCGGCACAGGAATATATGTATATGTATGTATCTATATATATATATGTAATATATGTGTGTGTGTGTGTATTCTTATATTATATATATATTTTTATTTTATTTGTTTGCTTGATTTGGAAATGATGCATCACCTTTTAGAAACTTTTAACTGAAATGTAATTGCAATTTGGTCCCACGCTATGTAGATTTGTACATTTTTATCATTAATAGAATAATGGTATTGCTTCTTGTTTTATTCTACGCGTCAAAAATTTCTTTATTTGGGAAAAAAGAAAATACCTTTTGCAACAGAAAAGAAAAGGAAGAGTATCTTGGTAAACATTTAATTTTTGTAATAATGATGATCATCCGGATTAAGAACATATTTATTACCATTTTTATAGCTAATTAATGGATTTATATTCTTAATTAGTTTGTATTTATTTGAAGGGATCAAGATATCACATATTATTATATAATGATAATGATATCGGTACCAAAGTTTTTAAGAAAATCACCATCAGGAAATTCAGCATCGATACCAGTATCGGAATTCACCAAATTTTTGTTTATGGTACAGGTACTGAAACAGACATTTTCAGTATAGGTACTAAAGTTTTGAGAAAATTTGAGATTGGTACCGAGCTTATCCCTGCATACCGGAGTAAAAAAATTATTTGTCTAGTAAGATTACCTTTTTGATTGACACTGAATTTATAACATGAGATATCTTATGTATCATACACTATGTTTTTAGCATGGTCCATCACATATTAAATCATCTACAATTCACGTGTAGCTGGTGGTGATAGACATTGAAGACGGTGGTGCTCTTTATTGCCGTATTGATTGGTATCCTTTTTACGTTTACGTACGTAAAGAATAATTTTTCCTATTACATCATTGTTTATACTTAGAACATGTTAATTTGATATAGTTGTGAAAATTTAAATTTCATAAAATGAAGTTAATTGATGACTTTTTTTTCTTTTTGAACCGCCAGATTAATGATTTTAGATTTTTTTTTTTTTTTTTTTACAACTAATTATCTCTAGCTTGTAGAATTTAAACACTCCATCTCTAAGATAGAGTAAAGATACCAATCTTAGGATCCGAACCATGTCTCTCGAGACGTTAATTGTATTTAAAGTTCAAATATGAGGCAATAAAGGCAATCCTAGAAAAACAACAGGGAGACTAAAAGCGACAATTATTAATTTTGTGAGAAGTAATTGTCTTTTTATGATGAAGTTTTTCATGATTTTAAGAAAAGTACAACTCATATTTATCACTTAATGACTGGATCAATCACATGTAGGTGTTAAACTCGTTAATTCTTAAGCTTGTCTAAGATGAACCTAGAGCCCGAGCTAGAAACCATTCTAACTTTTAACTTAACCTTGAACTTGACTTATTTCAAGCTTTATTTCTAAATCTCTAGCTTTGTTCATTAGTAGATTTTATAATTTTATAACAATTTATTATATTAAATAAAAATTATGTAAGTTAGCAAGTTCGTTTTGGCTCACAAACTTTTCAAACTCGATAAGTAAAGCTCGGGCTAATAATTGATACTGAATACCTTAAGAGTGGTTATGATATTACACCCCTGTGAATTAATAATTCATGTATTGGGTTGAAAATATGCCCTGCTTGCGGTGCACGCATATAATGTATATGTGTGAACTCGTGGGGTGGGCAAAAGTGAAATTGCACTATTTTTGATATTATTTTACTAATCTCGTGAAAATTATGTTAAAAGTGATGGAAGGTTAATCAGGCATCATGTAGTGGCGTTCATAGCTGAAAGACAAGGGTACAAGCACCAATCGGTCGATGTCCTGATGGTTGAGTGTTATATACCTTATGTCCAAGGCTTGATGCAAAACTACTTTTGAGCCGGAGGTCTCACTGGAATGAGCCTCTCTATTCCTATGGCGTAGAGGTAAAACTGTCTACATCTTACCATCCTCATACTCTACCATAGTTTTGCCATTTATGGGATTTACTGAGTACGATTATGATGATGATGATGTATTGGATTGAAAATTCGAAAGACTTTAAACTTTAAAGAAAAGAAGAATGTGCAATTAATTGGGAGGTTGGCACGTGGGATTCCATGCCAAGCGTACAAGAATACAAGCTGCGTACGTAGTCCATGCCAAGCGTTCAAGACTACAAGCTGCGTATTTCAGCCGTAAACAAGAAAAAATGTGACATGTATAATTTGTTTTTCTATAAGTTCAAAAATCTTGTGAGGCAAGCGTCCAAATATCTTGAAAGTTATTGTATTTGAACCAAATCGCTTCAGTTTCTAATATCTCGGCTTCCAATCTTTAGCTTTGGCCTAAGGGCTCTCTCAAGCACTCAGAAATTTAGCCTTTCCCGTATCTTAAATGGAAACATCAAGATAAAAAGATTGGTTTGTTATACATAAGCAACGGGTTTAGGATATTGATAGCAATGGCGGATCCAGCATACAAACGGGTGGTTCCCCGGAACCACCCGAGTTTCGAAATAATAGTGTACGGATATATAGAAGACGCGTAGGAACCACCTTATAAATTAAGAGGGAACCACCTAAAAAAAATTCCTGGATCCGCCACTGATTGATAGCACTCTGCACCCGTTCTTAACTTCTTATGACCGTGGTTGGTCTATCATGAATTGTTAAATATTAATGATACCTTACTTTTAACTCTATGTTATTTAGGTTTTTACATATATTGATTATATTCATCACTGATATCTAAGTTAGCAAATTTATAATATAGACTCACATTAACCTAGTTTGAATAAACTCAAAATAACTAATCAATTAACATACAAAAATATTCTAATTAAAATAGTTATTGAAAACAAGTCATACGTTACAAAGAATGATGAGGAGAAGTGTATTGAAATAAATGAAATGACATCCAAAGTTGGGCTGCCAAGCGACTAATCAACTAGGCATGTTATCAAATTCTGTCATACAAACTAGTTTTATACTCGCTAGTTGTTTAGGTATTTTTTGTAATAAAATGAAACCGAAGCAGACATTCAAACAATATAACATAGCACAAGAGAGTAATTTGGCTTCAACAATAGCGTGATTATTGTTATTGTTATTATTAGTATTATATATCATCAAGAACTTGAGATCGAAAAATGAACTTGTATGGACGTAAATTATTTATTTCAATGGAAACATGTGGGTTAGGGTTCTCATGGGTCTCAATGTGTTAGGCCTAAGACTATGCACCAGACCCAATTTATGGGCATACTTTACATTTAGCATGAAACAATATCAATAAACACATAACAATATCAAGTAGAAAGAATTTCAGGACTCAAATTATTTGGTGGTGTTATAGTCCAATAGAATGTAAGCCCATTATCATTTCTTGACCTCATTTATAAATATACTTTTATGGGAGATGTTAGGCATATAGGGTTGGACACTATGCTTCATCTGTTGTCAACTTTTTCTGTATTATACTGTTTGCTTTTCTGGTAGTACAATTCTTGAGTTTTAACTTCTGGACACGTGTGATGACATCTGCATCTTTAATCACAACTGATTTATATTCAGATACACTCGCATCAATCTCATCCCTCATTCATCTTCATCCTCTTTGTTTCTCTCCTTTCTCTTTCATTTCCTCCATGAATGCCAGTATAACCATATGTCTACAAAACCGTGGTTCCGACTCGGAACCCTTGGTGGCGACGGAGTGGTGGCTGCGAACGGTCTACGGCGGTGGTGTGGTGGTTCACTAGCCGTCACCGTTGCAGGAAACGTCTCTGTGGTATATGTTCTAAATCTTCTGTATATATATGTCGTTGCCGGGTTCCAGTGGTGGTTCGGTGGCGGATTTGTCTGTATTGTTGCTGAATTCCGTTCAGGGATCCTAGGCAACGGCACACGACGGTGATCGTTTATGGCGGTGGAAAATTTCTTGATATTCTTGTCGAGTTCCGTTTAGGAACCTTTGGCTATGACTTTTGTTTGTCATTTGTTTAGGAAATCTTTGTCGAAAGAACTCATGGTTCGATTTGGTTTTTGAAACTGGTTTGGTTTCTTTACGGTTCGATTTGGTTTTTGAAACTGGTTTGGTTTCTTTACACGCATGGAAGGTGTTTGATGAAATGCCTTATTTGGTTTTCCTGGTATATCTAAGAAATTGGTATTGAATTATGTTTGATGAGAAGTCGAGATTTCTCCTCTGTGGCATTTTTGGTGATGATTACTCTGTAACTTTGATTGTTTAGGTGGAGGGTTGGTTGATGAAATTGTCATGTTCTCTATGGTTTATGGCTATAACTAGTTTTGTGAATGTGGGTTTTTCTTGTCATATTCATGAGTTTAGGTCGTGATGTTCGTTTTTGAGTAACGATTTTACAAAATTTACTGATATTTAATCTGCTTCTTCTTTGTGTTGTCAGTTCACGTCTATTATTTTGTTCGTCTCCTTCATGTGTTGTTGGTTGATGTCTTTTGTTTCGAGTCACATTTTTGAAAAAAAAATTGCTACATTGTGATGGGTTGACGTCCCCGCCTCAAAAGAATTGTTATAAAAATAAACTGCAAATACGTAAACCTGAATACAGATTTCATGCCTTTTAGATGTTTTGAGAAACCAATTCCAATTAAATCACTAGACCATACTAATTTGAATCGCATATTCGAATTAGGGTTTGCATCAAAATTCGGACGAGCAATTGACAATTCGACACATTAACAGAATATTTAAATTGATTACTAATAACCAAATTAAACTCTAATAGATTTATCTTTGTTGTATAATTGTATACCTGGATGATGAATTCAATCAATGATGCAAACATGTAATATTGATTTCAATCTTGGTTTCTTGAACAATTGCGTGGATTAATCTCTGAATCGTGAATCACTTTCAGATAAACCTATTTGCGGGTTACACGCAATGATTTATCAGATAAGACAGAGATTTTCTGCACATGAAATTTGGATTTGATTGTTTCTATGAATTGATAAAGAACCAAAGAGGAGGTAACCGTCTTCTCTGGTCTATCTATTCGATCGATCAAGTGAGTGAATCCCAGAGAATGAAACCATCGACATATAAATACCGATTCCTATTTTCCCTTATCCCACTTAAGCCCAAATATTCAATTAGAGACCCACTTATCATTATAATGAAGCCCAAGTAGATAATTACTTGAACCAAGTAACAAAGCCTAAATAACATTATTGTTAAACGAGCCCGCACTCCTGCGTCACCTAACTCGTTTAATCTCCAATGTTATTTACTCGATCAACAAGTTAATCCAATAACACTAAATAACCAACAATCCTCCCCCATTTTAGTGATATCCATGATTAACTTAACCATCCTCACAAAAACACAAACACTATGCATAAATGAAAACGTCCTATGGATTGAATTTTCATCTTAGTATTTACACGTTACAAATATTAGAATATCTTGGGTGTCGCTATGCATTGAACCCAAGTTATCCATTTTTAATACTTATAGGTAAATACACATGTGTTTCAAATCCAAATTCCACTTGACACTATATTTTACTAGCCTGTGTTCCAATCCTTCAAAGAATATATCAACTTCTTGAAGTGGCTAAACTTCATATTCTTATAGGTAGTTCATTATTCTCGCACCCGCACTGCAATTTATCAATGAACTATTAAGAAGCCATACTTCAACCTACTTTATCTCGCGGTCCGAACACAAACTTTGGGATGCTTATGATATTGTGTTCCAATATCTATATGACAAGCTTTCCACATTGAATTCAGCATCTAACGTTGTATTAGATGGGAATTGGGTGTCTTGACATATGATATTAACGTATGGACTTTAAATCCATCCCCATGACTGATATGTTCACGAGATCTCTTCCTAACTCTTTAGTTAGATCATCAGTCAAATTATACTCATATATTACGAACTCAACAGATATCACATCTTGCATGATGAGCTCATGAATCATGCTACGTATAATATATAACCGTCTAGACTTTCCATTATACATCTGACTATAACCCATAGTCAGCACTATCCCACATGATAGATTTTAGTGATATCGGTTTGACCACAATGTAATAACAGTTTCTTAGCCATTCAACCACTTTTATCAGTTGTTGCAAATGCTAGAAACTCGTATTCCATTGTTAAGGGATGCAAATTCATTCCTTAATTACCTAAGACATGAAACCTTCTCCAAAAGATAATACACATCCATAGTTAAGCAATTTATTTACTGCTTGCCATTGTATTACCCAAAACATAAATTGTGTAAGTCCTTGTGCTAATCATAGCATACACCAAATATCCAATTAACTTGGAATACTGAAATAGAATCACCGTGATTAGACATAAACTTGATATTAGGATCTATAAGATTGCTAACCGAAGAATAATCAAACCGATTGAATTTCTTCAATACTTTCTCAATGTAATGAGATCAAGCCATAGCTACCATTGTTACTCCTTTTCATTGTTATACCTAGGATAGCATTAACCTCCCCCAGATCCTTTATATCAAAATTAGAATATAATAATCTCTTCGTCTAGTTAATCACTCAAATCCAAGTAATATATATCAAGGAATTGACCATTTCCTTTAAGATTCTATTTTTCTTTTCATTCTATACAAACTGATTCATTACCAAACGGAACATTAATATTAATCTTTTAAATATTCCATTAGACAAATATTTGAATACAACAAAGGTTCCATGTCGAGATAAATAAATTTATCTGACTCAATGACTTGTTTAAATTCATAATTATTTAAAACAAACATAGACAAAAAATTCTTTCAATCCTTTGAACATACAACACATAATCCAAAACTAATATTTTCCACAAGTAAATACAAGTCTTCAATCGGTTCAAATTCTTCAAACCATTTCGGATCCTTGCATACATGACTCGTATCACTCGAGTCTATCCACCATGCACACATGTCCTGTACATAATAGGAATAAGAAATAAACCACATATAATTCTTCACCGAATTATTTTTAAAACCATTGGACTTTTCGAGTCCAATAACAAACCCAAAGATTGAGTTTCTTTTATTTCACACCCCAAAAGGTTTCTCGACTTGTATACCTCTAATGGGCCTATCGTCACTTAGGTCATGTCCCATCAATCCCATGTGTGTACTATTTTAACAAATATTTTAATAATATTTTTTAATTCAAATTACAAAACAAACTCTTTGTTTCTTTATATACAATCCAGATTTTGTGTTTTGCAAATAATTAACACGACCCGAGTGATTAATTGAATCAACTTCAAAACTCATAGGTTTTGTAAAATTTAAAGGATAATTAGTAACGTATCTTTGGGAGTATGCAGGTCTTTTTACCCACTTAGACCCACCCTATTAAATTTTAAGTTTATTCCATCGTCATCTTATTTAACAATCTTTCTTGAGATTCCTGGCTTGTCGCATGTCAAACATCACAACTTAGGATTTCATGCTCCGAATCTCAAAGTTATCTCCATTGAGTTTAATACTCTTATTTAATTCAACAATATTATGCTTTGATACAGAAGCCATGTTTAAACACAAACTTGTATATATAATAGATATATATACGCAAGAAAATATTAATAACTCAATAAATACGGTTTACTAATGGTTGATTTTGCAATCCTCCAATTTTAAAAATTAATTCGCACTACATGCAAATAATAATGCATTTTGATAGCCTCTTTGGGTGGTTTTATCAACTAATTTATTTATTTATTATTTTTTTTAAATCATTATCACATATATTATACATATATGCAATTCAATAATCATCTCATTTTATAAAAGCAACTTTCATATTAACAAAATATGATGTACAGTGGCAAAATGGACACAACACCAATTATCATTTATCCTGTAACATATATACGCAGATATACTACAATAACTTCCTTGATTTTCTGGAAAACAAAATAAAATAAAGTGGAAATTTAAATTCAAATAAAATCAATATGGTGGTAATTTCTATCAAAAGTTAATAATTAAATTAATAAATATAACTCCACTTTGATTTTGTCATCCATTTTTACGTATTTAGTCAATCAACAAATTCTCAGAATAGTAAAATCAAAAGAATTGTTATAAAAATAAACTGCAAATACGTAAACCTGAATACAGATTTCACGCCTTTTAGATGTTTTGAGAAACCAATTCCAATTAAATCACTAGACCATACTAATTTGAATCGCATATTCGAATTAGGGTTTGCATCAAAATTCGGACGAACAATTGACAATTCGACACATTAACAGAATATTTAAATTGATTACTAATAACCAAATTAAACCCTAATAGGTTTATCTTTGTTGTATAATTGTGTACCTGGATGATGAATTCGATCAATGATGCAAACATGTAATATTGATTTCAATCTTTGTTTCTTGAACAATTGTATGGATTAATCTCTGAATTGTGAATCACTTTCAGATAAACCTATTTGCGGGTTATACGTAATGATTTATCGGATAAGACAGAGAGTTTTTGCACATGGAATTGGATTTGATTGTTTCTATGAATTGATAAAGAACCAGAGAGGAGGTAACCGTCTTCTCTGGTCTTTCTATTCGATCGATCAAATGAGTGGATCCCAGAGAATGAAACCATCGACATATAAATACCGATTCCTATTTTTCCTTATCCCACATAAGCCCAAATATTCAATTAGAGGCCCACTTATCATTATAATGAAGCCCAAGTAGATAATTACTTGAACCAAGTAACAAAGCCTAAATAACATTATTGTTAAACGAGCCCGCACTCCCGCGTCACCTAACTTGCTTAATCTCCAACGTTATTTACTCGATCGACTAGTTAATCCAATAACACTAAAATAACCAACAGCTGTTTTGGCTGTTTAAAGTTTTGATTTACATGTATGTCAGTTTATTACATGTGTAGATTAATTTGAAATCCAAGTTCATTAGTTTTTTTTATAATTCTTAATATCTTTAATAGGACAAAACAATATAATTATTAAAACATCTAGACGACTTCATGCAAGACTTAAAACCTCACAAACCACACAAGTACTTTCTCTGAAATTTCAATAGGGAACATTCCTAGTAACTACATTTGTAGGAAAAAAAAAACCCTATTTAATTCCATCATCTATGTCTTCAAAAAGCCATATCCAATTCCATATCACATTAATCAAATTATTAATTAAAACTCTTACTCCAAAACCATCATGAATCGTCTCCTCTATGAGACAGTCCTAAAGGGTGACACCATCACCTTCCTTAAACTAATTCAAGAAAACGAAACCCTAATCACACAAACGGTGGCCGAATCATCAAACACCGTCTTACACTTGGCGGCAAGGTTCGGTCACGTTGAACTAGTGTCTGAGATACTAAAAAGGTGGCCGGAGATGGTGGCGGTGGAGAACGGTGACATGGAGACCGCGTTGCATGAGGCGTGTAGAGAAGGGGAGGTTGAGGTGATGAAGATGCTAATGGCGGCGGATGAAGGTGTTATTGGGAAAGTGAATTTTAGAGGTGAGAGTGTGTTGTTTGTGGCGTGTGAGAGAGGTAAGGTGGAAGTGGTGAAGCATTTGATAGAGTTTCAATGGCTGCTTGTGCATGAACTTGATGCTTTTATGTGTTCTATACATGTTGCTGCAGCTGCTGGACACAAAGGTATATATATCTACGATATGCAAATTTCCAAATCAATTGGCCAATCAATTCCCTTAATATCCATTATAAAATTCACCGGCCACTTTTTAACCATTGTTAGATGGTTTTTTAACCAACCAGCTACTGGCGCATGTCCAAAAAATCTCCTTAGAAACCAAAAAGTCTTGTCAAATAAATCTTGTCAGGAACCAACATAATCTCGTCAGAAGCCCAAACAAATCTCATTGGAAGCCAAGATAAATCTCGTTAGAAGCCAATATAAATGTTGGACGCCAAAATAAGCTCCCCGGAAGCTAAAAATAATCTTGTCAGATGCCTAAATAATCCCGTTAGCTTCGACGATTTTTGTAAAAGAAGCTAGCGATTTGATGGTTTTATGACGTTACAGAATTTTGTTTGTTAAAAAATACGTTTTTTTATTGATAAAAAAGGTGATCAGATTAATGAGTTTTAATATATACATTTTGGGAGTATTTGGTTGGTGATCAAATGAACATTTATCAAAATTGATCAGTCGAATGTACAATTTTTTTCATTATCCCATATAAAAATCTATATTTAATCATATATTGCTGTAATATTTAAATATACAAGTGGCCATAAGAAAAATATAAAACTTAGGTGACAAAAAATTATTTAAATTCTGTTGACGAAATTTGCCCTATTTAACATATACAATGGATTCAAGCCGTTTGTGAATGATAATGCATCCAATAAAAAATATCGTGTCAATTTTGGGATTTGTTTTTTTCCCTAACGGCATCTACATTGTTTCTTGATCTTGTAGGTTTGCCTTTTCACATTTAGTTATTAAAACAGATCTTATGGAATATAATTAATTACCATCAACATTGCTATGAATTAATTAATGTTTAAAATAATCAGTGACTCAATAGTCAACATACACACCAAGTAGGCAAGTCCCACACACACACATATACGCGGATGAATTATTGCACAATTAAGACGCTGTATACAAATTATTGGTACAAGATAAATGCTCGACGACTTATTCCTTAATTACAAAACCATTGAAGTCCGTACACTTGTTTTTTAAAATATTTCACATCACATGAAAATTAATTAGCCAACCATATGCGTTTAATTACTTGACTTGGGCCTTTACTTTGTCATCATCTATGAGTTGTAGTTGTTCGGGCCGGTTGCCATAAGTTCATTACATGTTTGAAGTCTTTGAAGAAACATCAATTCAACCTCACCCGGATGGATGTTCTCCGGTTTTGAACACGAATGAACCCACACCTCGATCTTCTTTTCCGGTTACTCGATACCTGTCGTGGAAAAACAGGGAGCGGAGGTAACTTCTAAGAGTCTCCTTTTTTTGCAGACACAAAAATGTGATGGAAGCCAAGAGTCCCTCAAAATGAGAAATGAAGATCCCTTATATAAGGGACTCCATGATCACCATCATGAAATGAAACCCTAACATAGTAACCTTAGTGGGCCAAACCCGGTTAGAGGTTACCTCCACAACCCCAGACCCATTAATAGGCCATGGTTAGTAAACAATACTAATTTAACAAATATTACACGCAATGCAATAAGTAAAGGCCGTATCGGGGATTTATGACCCTACCTAGTGCTTCCCGCATATACCCTTTGCATGTATGTTTACTTTGCTTCGGGTTTATGCGGGAGCAACAAACTTATATTTGTCTTTGGGATTTAAGAGGTTTTAAATCATGATTGCAAGTTTGGGTGTAGCGGAGCGTGTCCGTTTTGAGGCGGAGTATGTCCGACGCATTGGGACCGAGGGTGTCCGGTGCACGGGGAGCGGAGCGTGCCCGACACGCTGGAGCGTGTCTATTCAAGGTCTTAGAAGCATCATATTCAATTTGAATTCTTTCTTAGACCATCCTCTATGGAGGGGAAACATAGCACCTCCACGTCATCATCCCGTAGGAAATGAGACTTTGAAGCCCCTCTCCATAACATCCCGCTATAGTTTGTTACTTCTTTGATGCCTCGTTATATATACATATATACGTATATACGTATGTGTGTATGTGTGAGAGAGAAAAGTTGGATCTCCATCCCCTAGGTCGCCCTTCATCCGTTCATGTACTTGTTTTTATAAATACTTACATTGTTTCAATTAGGTCCCATTTTTTACACTAACAATGATTCATAATTAATTTATTTTATTTTAGTTATAATAAACTATTTATTTTATATATATAATTAATGTAAATAAACACAATTCATATATATAATGTAAATAAACACAATAAAAAATATGTATAACAAATTGTAGAACCATGTGATGATATATGATTTATTTCACATAGTACTAAAAACCTTAATTTCTATATATGATTTTCTTGTATATAGAAATAGTGAAGGAGATACTGAAGGTGCGTCCGGAGTTTGCGAGAAAGTATACCTCAGAAGGCTACACCCCATTACATCTAGCTTGTAGTAGAGGACATGTAGACACAATAAGGGAGCTTCTTTGGTTCGAGCCTGATCTCTTGTGCCTTCGAGATCACAAAGGTTGGACACCCCTACACTGGGCCGCTATGAGAGGCCGAGTTGGAACTATCGGTGAAATAATCTCGATAAGCCTTGAATCCGCTGACATGGCTACAAACCACGGCGAAACTGTTCTTCATCTCACAGTTAAGTATAACCAGTTTGCTGGTCTAACATATCTAATGGAGTCACTCAACATCCTAGAACTTGTTAACCGACAAGACAACGATGGGAACACTGTTTTACATATAGCGGTGGCAGGAAAACTCACAGCAGTAAGTAGTTCATTTATCTCGATCTTCATAATAGTTTTACTAGTCATTTAATTTTTGTTATTGTTGTTTTCATGTATGTTTATAATTGGTAACTGCAGGCGGTGCTATATTTACTTCAACGCGGAGTGGATGTAAACATTATCAATCAAAAAGGGCAAACTGCTCTAGATGTAGTCCAATCTGATGGAAGCAACTCGACTACGCTTCAAATTGTGCCAGCCTTAATAGATGCTGGTGCCAAAAGATGTGATCAGTTACCCCCTAGAGACATCCCAGAAGTTGTTCGTCGCAATTTAATCGCACACTCTCCAACCCCAATTCAATATCATCATTCCAGAAAGAAAAGTCACCGTAGATCAAAACAAATCGAGCTTCAAAATGAGGGTTTACGAAATGCTAGAAACACGATAACGATTGTTGCGGTTCTGATAGCAACCGTTACGTTTACAGCTGGAATAAACCCTCCTGGCGGTTTCAGTCAAGAAACCGGAAAGGCTAAAATGGGAACAAAGCTCCCGTTTAAGGTGTTTATGGTGTGCAACATTATAGCATTGTTTTTATCTCTAGGAATTGTTAATGTGTTAGTTAGTGTGATTCCGTTTAGGCGGAAATCAATGATGAATTTGTTAGTAGCCACACATAAAGTTATGTGGGTGTCTACTATGTTCATGGCCGCGGCCTATATTGCTGCCACATGGACCATTTTGCCACATAGGCCAGGCTCGAGATGGTTGGAGATTGGATTGATGGTTGTTGGGGTGGGATGCACGGTAATCGTGCTTTTAGGGTTGGGTGTGTTGTTGGTGGAACAATGGTCAAGAAAGCGAGAATGGCGAAGAAGAAAGGGGAAAAAGATGAAGGATCTTACGCCTAATAGTAGTATTAATAGTCAGGTTGGAGAAATGCGTGTTATTAAGAATAGTCATCAATCTTTTTCTAGTAACTCAGACATTGATAGTTCTGATCATGGTTACCATGTTTACTAGTTAAGGTTTCATTATGTTTGTAATTTGTATATGTTAATACTTGGTTTTTTGTATGGGGTGGTAGATTTTATAAGTGGGTATGCTATTTTTGTAACCTTCTTGTTACATATATGTATAATTTTAAGTGACGGTTATTGTGGTCTAGTTAGGTGTACGTATGATTATCTTCCATTGTACTTTCTCCCTCAACATGGCTAAGCTTCACCACAATAATCAATAATCATCATCCACGAGTGGAGTGAACAACACCAGGTTTTTTTCCTTGTGCACAGTCTCTAATAAATCATCACCAAGAAATGCGTTGTTGACATCTACTTAGTCTAATAGCGCAACTATGAGAGAAAATGATAGATAAAAACAACCTCATAGTTGTTGGTTTGACAATTGTAAGCTAGTCTTACCATAATTAAATAATTAATGCCATATGTTTGATAAAAACTCTCTGCAACAAGCTGATATGTATATAAGCTAACGAAATCAAGGGGGGGGGGGGGGGGGGGCATTTGATCTTGTAATCCCACTTACACCCGATATTTGTTTTACTAAGAATGAGCTTGCATCAATACCCAAAGGCGGCTAGAGTGTATGACAACAATCTTTATATCCATGACATTCCACCATATCATAGATTTATGTGATTGAAGAAAGGTACGTGGTAGATTCAGAAGTAGGAGTAGAGGAGACATCGATAAGAAATAGTTTGGGAAGAGTTATGGTTGGCGAGTGTAATCACAAGAACATGTGACCATCATATGAGAATGACAAGAAGAGGGACAATATGGGGTAGGTGATTGTAGGTCTTTAAATCTCAAGATCTAGTGCAAGCTTGATCACACACTTGATTAGATCATTAGGAATCAAGAATATAGAGGTACGAGCCTATTGAAGAGATCCTGTTCAAGTGAGGTCGTACTTGATTAGATCCTTGATTTACCAATTGAAGTGATATTAAATGTCTATATACACACGAAAAATAGATGAAGAAAACATAGAAAACCCCGTTAATCAACTGATGCGTGGGTGAAATATCAAGTATTAAATGAGTTATATCACTTGTTTTGTGAGTTTATATGCCGGAAACACGTTTACTTTGTGTGTGTTTGCAATTACAGGTGTGCGGAGCTTAAAGGTGCTAAATGGGAGCATATGAGATGGAAAGGAAAGGAAGATTTTATTGCATGGAATGATAGAGCAAGCGAAGACGAAGACGTAGCCGAAAACGAGGCATAAATCGGAGTTCGGACAAAGAAGTTACGCGAGAAGTAAAATGGTGAGTGACAGGCCACCGTAGCCTACGGTGGGGGCTGCCACCGTAAGGCAGTAAGCATCACCGTAAGCTACGGTCCCCACCGTAGCCTACGGTGGGGAGACCGTAGCCTACGGTCACCAGGACGGGAGAAAATCGATTTTTTAGGTTTTTTGGAACTATTTAAGGCCGGTTCAACCCTAGGTCGCCCATCTTCGATATCACAACACCCTTGGACGTGTTTGGAGCATCTTTCCACCATCTTAACACCTTTCAATCACCCGAATCATCCATGGCATCATCTTTTCAATAATCAAAGAAGCTATTCAAGACCATCATGCTAGGCTAAATCACTCGTGACCATCTCCGGGTTTAGGGTTGAGTTGTTCATTGGATTGTTGGTATTCTAAACCTTACTTTTGGATTTTGTTTGTGTGCTTAAACATACTTTTGGGTAATCATTGAGATTTGCGGTTTATCAGTTATTGATTTTGGTCATCAACGATTAAGATTGAGTTCTTAGTGTCATTGACCTAGTCCTCTTTAACCATAAAACTCATATTTCGTCATTGCCAAAGATTACAATCAAGTAGATTATATTGTTTAGCTACGTCAATCAATTGGATTAAGTTCTAACGATCATCATAGTCAAACATTTAGTCTTTTGGTTTATTGCTTCAAACAAAGAGTATAATTACATAGGTTTAATCATTTATCCAATTTGCTTCAAAAACCTGAACCCTGGAGTTTGGTTGCTTTTTAATCATTGTTTACAAATACAAATCTTTTAACCCGGTTGACATCGTTTGTCCGCTTAATATAATTTATAACTAAGTATTAGAATTGATTAGCAGTTTCCACTGATTCCCTATGGATTCGACACTTTACTTGCCCTTGCTAGTAAAGGTAAGTTTTATAAGTGTTTTTGATTGACCTTTCGACATCGATCAAAAAGGCGCCGTTGCCGGGGAATCAACGCGCAAAGTGCTAGTTTAGTTAGTTAATCTAGTTAAGTTTAATTTTAATTTCAGTTTTTGTTTCTTTTTCTTCGTTGATTTTACGCGGGGTTGTGTGTTTTTGTGTGCGCAGTAATATTTCAGGTTGATGTATACATGATATTCTCGAGAGCAAGAGCCGCTATAGTTTGATCCATAAATAGAGAAAACAGCAAAAAGAAACCGAGCAGCTAA
Organism: Bidens hawaiensis; assembly: GCF_021521415.1. Lineage (NCBI taxonomy): Eukaryota > Viridiplantae > Streptophyta > Magnoliopsida > Asterales > Asteraceae > Bidens > Bidens hawaiensis. Next base: position 118,322 of record NW_027496944.1, on the reverse strand, counting down.
AAAACGGGGTGAAACTTCAAAACCTAAAGAAGGATATGAACCATCAGGGGGACTACCCAACCCCACCCGAGTTACAACCGGAAAACCAAGACCCACCTCCTAATCATGAAGCACAACACATTTCACAAAATCCCCCACTCAATGACTTACCACCACTAAACCAGCACCTCAACTGAAACCGTAGAGCTCAAAGACAGTATCACATGAGGGATGATCGGTCAGTCAGGTCTGAACCACCATATTTTCAGGGTACGGTTGATTTTGAGAGAGAGAACAATCGAAGAAGGGGATTTGATGATTTTGAGGAATTTAAGGATAATGAGGAATGGGAAGATACACCTAGTGGTCGGTATTATCAGAGAGAACAACCACAACAACCACCACGTAACCAAACACCTGAACCAGGACGGCAACCAAGAAACCACAGGCCACGAAGAAGACCAATTGTGCAAGAACCACAGGTTCCTGAGTATGAGTTTGATGATGAGGTTCCGAGAGCATTTGCTCCACCACCAGTTCGGGGGGTTCAAAGCCATTTTATTTCACAGGTGGCTACAAATCCCTTGCCAATCATTATTCCGGTGAGAAATGGAAGAACTTTTTCAGTCAGACAGAGTAGCTTAACCGGATTACCCACGTTTCATGGAAAAGCCACAGAGGAGCCGTATCTACATTTAAGCGATTTTAACTCGATCTGTGCGACAATCTCCAGTCAAGGGTTTACTGCAGATGAGGTGAAGATGGTAATCTTCCAATTCAGTTTGAAAGATGTAGCAAAGCAATGGTTCCTCTCATTGCCGTCAGCCAGTATTTATACGTGGCAAGATTTGGCACAACAGTTCTTAGATGAGTATTATACGCCACAGCGAACCTCAGAAGCTAGAACATCTATCAGAAATTATCAGCAGCGTATAAGAGAGACTTTTTATGAAGCCTTTCAGCGGTTCAAGTTGTTGTTGAGGACTTGTCCTCACCATGGTATAGCTTTATGGGAATTGATAAAGGCATTCCATGATGGTTTATCGACTGACGATTTGCGAGACCTCCAATCTACCACTAATGGATCTTTTCTGACTAATGATGAACATATGGATTAGGGGCATCTGGAGAGACATGCTTTGAATTCTAAGAGATAGGCCAGTCGAACAGAATGATAAAGAGGGCGGTGGTGAAAGCAGTAGACAGTGGAAGTTCAGATGATCGGATGGCACGGTTAGAAAAGAAGCTGGATCAATTAATGGTTACTGGTACGAGAGAAAAAGGGAAATCGGGAAAAGCATATCCAATTTGTGAACAATGCGGTGAGTTGGGGCATGATGTGGCGAGTTGTGGAATTGTGGAGGAAGTGGAAGATGAAGAGGAAGAAGAGGTGAATTTTGTACAAGGGGAGAAGAGGTACAATAATAGTGGTAATATGAACTCGAACACGTACGACCTGGGCCTTAGAAACCATCCCAACTTCAGCTATGGAAACCCAAACACTCAGCAGAACCCAAATTTTCAAGGCAATACCCAGAAAACTGGTTACCAATCAAAGCAGAGACAATATGGGAATGGCTCGAGTAATGCAAAGAGTGGGTACAATCAGAGAGAGTTTGGGGGATACAACAAGGGATATCAAAAGGGTGATCAACAAGGGCAAGGGAGTTCTTCGGGTAATAAAGAGGAGTCAATTAAGGATGTGATGGATTTTTTGAAGCAGATGAAGACGGATCAGGAGGCTCAGAATGAAAGCATGAATCAAAGATTAGAGCTCCAAGATAAAGCTAATGCTTCAAGGGATAAACAGGTGAGCCAGCTTGCTGAAGAAGTGGCTAGTTTGAAGAGAAATCCATCCAAATTACCAAGTGATACCTTGAAGAACCCGAGCCATCAGAGTAACAGTTCATCGAGTGGGAAGAGCACTCACATCAACCAGGTAAGTACCCTTAGGAATAGTAAGACTTATGATAACAGGGTAAATCCCCCAACCTTCATTGAGGGTGTGGTGGAAGACTTGGGGAGGATGGTAAAAGTGATGATGATGTGGAAATCGAACCTAGAAATCAACCGAGAAAATCAATTAATAAAAATTTTAATGAATCGGTAAATAAAAAGGGAGCACCAACTACTAAGGAGGCGGGTTCAACGAGTAAAACCATTCCGTTTCCTCAAGCGTTGGTGAACCCCAAACATCATCATCGCTTAGAAAGAGGGGCCCACAACAGAAGGAAATTTGGGAAATTTCAAACAAGTAAAAATTAATTTACCCCTCATTGATGCTATAAAACAAGTCCCCGCGTATGCTAAGTATTTGAAGGACTTGTGCACTCAAAAACGAACTCATAAAATACCTAAACAAGTTGACTTAACTGCTAACGTGAGTTCGGTTTTGATGGGAATCCTCCCACCCAAACTTCAAGATCCGGGAACGCCAATAATACCCATTCAAGTGGGCGATTTCAATATGACAAGGGCCTTATTAGATCTTGGAGCCGGGGTGAGTATTCTCCGGGAAGCTTGTACGACCAATATGATTTTGGTCCACTTAGAAAAGCCGACACCACCGTGGTGTTGGCCGATCTAACACTCAAGCTTCCTAGCGGAATCGTGACTGATGTGATTGTCATGATTGAAGATTTTTATTATCCGGTTGACTTTCTGGTTCTAGACTACGTAACAGTTGACCTTAAACGGCAACCGAACGTGATTCTTGGTCGGCCCTTTTTGGCAACTGCGAATGCTTTATAAACTGTAGAACCGGGGTAGTCGACATGGCCTTTGGTAATAAAAATCTTCGGCTCAATGTGTTTTCAAATGTATCTAACCCTCTGGTGAGTGATGAATGCTTCGCAGCTAAAGTCATTGACAGGTTGAATCCTCACGAAAGTGAGGAGGATGCCACAGAGGAGTGTGTTATTTGTTGCAGGAAATCTGTTGAGCATGTGTTGCAGTTGAAAGAGGAGGAAAGGGCAGTTGAAGTATTCGCTGCGAGTATTGGGAAGCCACCTTGGTCTCAGCAGGTGGAAAGACTACCGGACACTATTGACTCTAAATTAAAACCCTCACTTGAGAGTCCACCGGTAGTGGAGTTGAAGGAACTCCCAAAACATCTCAAGTATGTGTTTTTGGGAGAGGGAGAGACGTTACCGGCCATCATTGCATTGAATCTAAAAGACGAACAAGAACGGGCATTGATGGAAGTTTTGAAGCAGTATGGAGCGGCTATTGGATGGATGATAGCAGACTTATGGGGTATTAGTCCGTCTGTCGTGATGCACAAGATTATCACAGATCCCGAGGTAAAACCCGCCCACGATGCACAAAAACGGTTGAATCCGAATATGCGGGAGGTTATGAAGAAAGAGTTGTTGAAGTGGTTGGATGTGGGAATCATTTTCCCGATCTCGGATAGTACTTGGGTGAGTCCGACACAAACGGTCCCGAAGAAGGCAGGTATTCAAATAACCCGTGATGAGAAAGGTGAGGAAATTGCTACCCGACCGGTAACCAGGTGGCGGATTTGTGTTGATTATCGGAAGTTGAACGCAACGACCTCCAAGGATCATTTCCCTTTACCATTCATTGACCAAATCATCGAGAAATTATCAGGTCAGAAGTTTTACTATTTTCTAGATGGTTATTCGGGGTACAATCAAATTGCCATTCATGTGACATTTGAACCAAAACCAGGTACACCCTAATATAAAGCTACCGATTTAACGATTAAACGCTTATTACGTAACGGTCGAACGATTAATCAAACGGGTCTGGTTATGACCCAGATATCCCGGGGGACCATCTATAAGTGATATAAGTTTATTATAAGCTAAAATATTAGTATTATGGCCTTAGTTCTATAGCAAACAAGTTAAACGAAAACATGCTCGTTTAACTACCCGCTATAGATTTAAACGCGAAAGATAGTTACAAACCAAGTATTGTATCATCCGTTAAGCCGAAAAAGATTTACAAAACACTTAGTGGGAATGTTTAAGCAATCCGTGAAAATATTTTCGATTTTTACAAAGGTATAGTATGTTTTTATAAATTTACACAAAAATAGCCGAAAAACATTCGTTTTCGCATTATTTGTCGTACCTGATATATTTTTCGCGCCAAAAACCAAACCCGAAGTAAATTTGGACTTGGCATTTCACATTCGGGCACGTAAATTGAGAAAAGTGGGCCAAAAGGGCCCAACAAGCCCACCCCGCCAAAGTTGACTAAGAACCCCTTTTATTAATATTATTATGTTTTCTTTATAATGAAGCAAGGTAAGATATTTTGGTCATAATTCCAGAAGTTTAGACCAGAACTCTTGCTTCTGTTTCACACATCAACAAAGCCCTAAGGTATTATACTAATTTTAATCAATTTGATGCATGTTTAATTCCATATAAACGTAGTTTGATTGCCAAAAATCATTCCTAACCATGTAAAAATCCTAAAAATGGTCCATAAAGATGTTTTGGTCATACACATGGTAAGGAACCTGTTTTGATAATTTTTTTGGCCATAAACACGGATTAGAGGGTTGAAACAGCATTTTTACGGTTCAAAAGTTCGTTTTTGTACACTAGCCGAAACCCTAGTTCAAGGGCTGTTATGTTGATGAAAAATTGCTTTGTTTATGATATAGGACTTGTATCTAGCCTGAAAATAAGCACAAGAGCTTGAAACCTTGATTAGAAAGGCGGAAACGAACCAAACCCGCTAAGGTAATACTGAAACACTCGATTACGGGCTGTTTAGGTTAAGGTTGTGATGGGCATATTTTTAGGTCTTCAAATTTTTCATAGACATCAGGGACCATGTCATTGAGTCCCTGTTCAAATTTGGTAATTTTTCGACCATCCGCGAATATTTGGCTAATTTATTACCGAATTGGGACGTTTATTTGGGAAAAATAGTTAAAATGCTTGAAAAATTATGAAATTTGGTTGGGAACTCATAATTTATATATATTTATCACACATGAAATTTGGGATCATTTGGAAAATTCTAAGGGTGTTTTGTGCATATGCGTTCGTATGAATTTTTATAGCCAAATTTGGGCCGAAAAGAATATTGAACATGGTTGTTGCATTCTGGAATTGACAAAAATGCTTTTGGGGTATAATTTTAACATTCAGGAATTTTTATGGAATTTTTGGAAATCGTTTGGGATAAACGGACGATTTTCAGGCTAAATATAGCTGATAAAATAAATTTTTATAAATTAATAAATCAATAAATAATTCCTAAGTATTTTTATAAAAATATACATATTTTATTTGATAAGTGGCTAAATTTTCATAATTTAATGATTAATGATAAATTAATTATGCTAATTTGAAGATTAAACAAATTCAATTTTTTAATAAAAACCGGCAAGTTCGCGATTAACGAACTTATGGGAATATCAAAGCACCAAGAGTGATCAAAAATCATATTTTTTTTTGGATTAATTAAGTAAAAACGAACCTTTTTATGAGAAACATGGACAATCTAGATAGATTGTGCGCGTTTCTCCTCAAATCAAACTGAATAAACGGAAACGGGCCCCGTAGTGAATCCGGAACCCCAATATGTAATCTTTCTTTATAACTTAATCATTTTATCGACCAACACATTTACCCAAGCTTACTTCGCCATAACTGTTTTCTGAAAGCATAAACGAACAACTTGGCCCAGCTAGGAAATCGGAGAAACTGAGCCAAGTTCGGTTTTAAGTATTAGACGTTAAACAACATCACAACCTAAGTCTAATGACACTTTATGGGTGTAACAGCTATACCCAGATTAGCTATACAGCCCAGTCTAGTATAACGATTATAATAATATTAAAATATTAATATTATTATAATATTGATTATAGGGACTAGTGATAGCAAATCAAGTGAACTACGAGCTGACGCACTACTGTATACCGACTAAACCGTGAGTTTCATGACCCCACTTTTAAACTGCTTTTACGAACTTTTGGGGAGAAAAACATGTTGATACATATCTATATATACCTTGTACTGTTTGATGATGGAAATTATCTAAGTGCTAACACACGAAAGTCCCCACGAACACAGTAATTAACTTCGAGCCGGTGGCTTGTGAATAGTACTATTGGTTTGACAAACCCAAACGGAATCGGCCTGGTTGCCGTGTCACATAGCGCCGTTTGCACATGACCATATTTATACAAACAGGCTATGTAGTGTTAGACATAGCTACCGGGGCATGTTGTGGGCGGAAGGGGAGCCACAGTAGTTGATTGAGCGTGGGAAATGGATGCACGCAGCAAAGACAGTCAAGGCTTCACTGTAGCTTAGCATAATTACATCATAAATATAAAAACAAACGTACTTGTGAATGTACATACATACATACTTGCGTAGTTACAAATTGTGATGGTTGTAAGCAAAAATTGATTTCTTGAAACTCGTGAAACTCACCAACTATTTGTAGTTGACCCTCTTTAACATGTTTTTCAGGTAATGGATTGGATTAGAAAATCAATGTGCTACGTGTTTAACTTGCGATCAATGCTGGGTGAATTGATGCAAGTGTGCTAGTAAGAAGTAAAGTCGTTTAACGGACTGGTTTTAGTTTGTATCACCTAGTTGTAAACAAAGTTAGATCGATGTAAAATATTGTAAACTAGTTTGTATTGTTCTTTATAAGCAATGTGGTTGATACCAGAGGTGCCTGTTACATTTCCGTTTTACGCTTCCACAAATAGTTCAACGGGGTGTGACAATTCACCCTGATGACCAACATAAGACCACATTTACGTGTCCATACGGCACATTCGCATTTAGGCGAATGCCTTTTGGATTGTGTAATGCCCCGGCCACCTTTCAAAGGTGCATGATGAGTATCTTCTCAGATATGGTCAGGGATTCACTAGAAATTTTTATGGACAATTTTTCAATTTTCGGCTCATCTTTTGAATTATGCTTAAATGAACTGACGAAAGTTTTGAAAAGATGTGTGGAAACGAATCTGGTCTTAAGTTGGGAAAAAATCCATTTCATGGTTCAAGAGGGAACTGTTTTTGGTCATGTCATCTCAAGTAGGGGGATTGAGGTTGACCGGGCGAAACTCAATTTCATAGCTAATTTACCACCTCCAAAAAATGTCAATGGAATTCGGTCGTTTCGGGGACATGCGGGATTTTACAGATGGTTTATTAAGAATTTCAGTGTCATAACTAAGACGTTATGTAATTTGTTGTTGAAAGATGTACCATTTGTTTTTTATGAAGATTGTTTAAATGCTTTTAACATGCTTAAAAACAAATTGGTCGAGGCCCTGATCCTGCTGTCGTCCGACTGGTCACTCCCTTTTGAGATTATGTGTGACACGAGCGATTATGCGGTCGGGGCTGTTCTTGGTCAACGGGTGGATAAGAAACCCTTTGCAATATACTACGCGAGCAAAACCCTTTCCGATGCTCAAATTAATTATACCACCACGGAAAAGGAGTTGCTCGTGGTAGTGTATGCGGTGGATAAATTTAGATCTTATCTGTGGGGAAGCAAAGTTGTTGTGTTTTCAGATCATAGCGCAGTGAAATACTTGATGGAGAGGAAAGATGCAAAGCCGCGCTTGATAAGGTGGATTTTGATCCTTCAAGAATTTGATGTGGAGATTCGCGATAAAAATGGGAGTGAGAATGTTGTTGCGGACCATCTGTCCAGATTGGTAGAAAGAGAAGAGGAGGAAGATGTCCGAGAGATAAACGAGTCATTCCCGGATGAACAACTGTTCTCCGTGTCAACTTTACCATGGTACGCTGACATCCTTAATTTTCTTGTTGCAGGTACAATTCCAGATTTTTGGCTGAAGAAAAAGAAGCACCAATTCATGGCCAAAGTGAAGCAGTACGTATGGGAGGACCCAGACTTGTTCAAGATCAAGGCGGATCAAGTGTTTCGAAGATGTATTCCAGATGAGGAGATCCAGAGTGTTTTGTCACACGCTCATTCACTTGCATGTGGTGGCCATTTCAGTGGGCAGAAAACTGGTCATAAGATTTTAGCATGTGGTTTTTATTGGCCCACGATTTTCAAAGATTCACCGGAATATGCTAAACACTGTGTGAGATGTCAACAGTTGGGTAGCATTTCCAAGAAAAACGAGATGCCCATGCAACCAATCCTCGTAGTTGACATCTTTGATGTTTGGGGGATTGCTTTTGTGGGTCCGTTTCCAAATTCCTTCGGGAATTATTATATTTTGGTGGCGGTTGATTATGTTTCAAAATGGGTCGAAGCAATTGCCACCAAAACAAATGACCATGCCGTTGTTTGTAAGTTTGTCCAAACGAACATATTTTCTAGATTTGGTGTTCCACGCATTATAACGAATGCTTTATGGGCCTACCGAACAGCTTTCAAAACGCGTATCGGCACCACCTCCTATCGGTTGGTTTATGGAAAAGGTTGCCATTTACCCGTAGAGCTTTCTCATCGGGCATTATGGGCCGTGAAGAATGTTAATTTGGATTATGAGTGTGTAGGTAAGGAACGTAAGTTGAATATCTGCGAGTTGGAGGAGCTTAGAGATGAAGCGTATGAGTGTGCTTCAGCATACAAAGATAGGATGAAACGAGTACACGATGCGAAGATTAAGCGGAAGGAATTTGAAGAAGGTCAAAGGGTCTGGTTATGCAATTCGAGAGCAAAGCTGTTTCCAGGTAAGTTGAAGAGCAAGTGGTTGGGACCATACCAAGTTAAGCGTGTCGGTAAGTTCGGTGAGGTTGAAATTGAAGATTTCGACGATCATTTAAGACAGGTGGTGAACGGGCATCGATTAAAACCATACTTGGAAGACGCGGATTTAAATAAGAGCATACATGAGTCGGTGGTAAGCTTTATAGCGAGTGCACCGACATATTCAGCCGAAAGCTAAGGGCCAGGTAACGTCAGGCTGTAGACGATAAACACAGCGCTTCTCGGGAGGCAACCCGAGTTTGTTTTACACATTTTTATTCTCTTGTTAAGTATATATATTATTATCAAAAAAAATTTATCTGTGACCACCGTAGCTTATGGTGGCCAGACCGTAGCTTACGGTGGCACCGTAGGCTACGGTGAAGGAGGCTGTGTTACGGTGGACGATGGACTGTAGGCTACGGTTCTTGACCGTAGCTTACGGTGGGCTCAGGTCGGCGAGTAGTTCAACAGGTAAAAAAAAATAATAATAATAATAATAATAATAAAATAAAAAATAAAAAAATAAAAACGAAAATTATTTTAAATTAACCCTAACCACACAATTCACCAAACTCACAATTAACCAAGATCAAAACCCACTTCTTTCTTTCTTTCATCCATCTTCCTCTTCTTCTTCTCATTCCTCTTCCACCATAACCACCCTCTCTAACAACCGTAACTCCTTCAATCCTTCACCAAATCTTTAGATTCCGGGCTCTGATCTTACGAGTTTTTCGAGAGGAATTCAATTGTGGTGTCGGTTTCCTTCAATTCCTCTCTGTTTTTCGCCGGATTTGTGGTGAAGGGTGACGAACCCTAGAAATCCAAGTTGGGGCTTTTCGTGTTTCTTGATTTGTTTTAGTAATTGAAGTGTGTAAGGACTTGTTACAAAATTCAAGGTACGTGGATTGTTGTTTTATTGATGATTGATTGAGGTATGTTGTTATTAGTTCTTTGGTGAATGTACTTGGTTGGGTATATGGCTTTTGGGTTGGTTTATGGTTGTACTATACATCTTGTGGATATTGGTTATTGTTGGGGGCTAGTAAACTTGTTTCTTGGGTCATTGATCGGTATGCTTGTTATCATGGTTTGATATTTTTGAAAGTGGAATTTAACGAGTAAAACAAGAGTTTGTTAACAAAAAGAATGTGTTCATAATCATAGATCTTGGGGAATTAATTGGTAATGGGGTTAACACATGGGCATGACCAACGACAAGTGTGGGGAAATTTTGGGTTAGTGTTAGTCATAAGGAGAACCTCGGCTAATGCATTTTGTTTGTTACGTTGTGTGTAGGATGGGAAAGACAGGTGATACTCGAAAGAATCCACCCCATAACAAGGGTAAAGCAAGCGCTTCTTCGGCTGCACCGGAGCCTCCACTACCGAAACGGAGGCTAATTTTAAGGGATGATGATGAGGACCATGATCCGATGGAGGAACCGTATGAAGATGAAGGCATAGCACCTCCTCTTAAGCCAACCTGGAAAGGAGGTCCTTTGTCTGCAATTGACCCTCGGTGGCAGGCAGAGTTATTTAATGATGAGATGAATAAGTTGCATGCGAAGAATCTGGGGTTTATTTGTGAGAAGAAAGTTGATGTTAGTGACATGAAGCCATTCGAGATTGTCAGGATGTTTAAGAATCAAGGATGGGAAGCTGCGTTGAAATGCTATGATGGTGAAACCAGGGTTTTGTATATGGAGAGTATTCAGGAGTGGGTATCCACTTTGAGATTGGATTGGGGTAATAATCCACCGAAAACGTTGCGGTTGGTAGGAACGGTTAACCGGAAGGAGGCTGTGATGTCAATGGACAGTCTTGGCCGTATCGGTCAGTTTGATTCGCAGCCATCAGGGGAATACATCTACCCGTCGGAAGCCGATCTCTACCGACACCCCGACAAACACCCCACATATGAAATGATGAAGGCGGAAATGTTTAAACCCGGGATGGGTCACCAGTTGTTGAGGAATAATCTAGGGACAGGTACGATTATTGTTGAGTTTGGTGATTAGTAATGTTATGCCGCGAAGGGGGAATCGAACAAGTGTGCGGTAGTGGGAGATCCCTATTTTGTATGCGTTAATGAAAGGGACACCGAAAATTTCGTTTCGCTACTTGGTCATGATGAATATTTGGGAGGCTCGTCAGTCGAAGAAGAAATTGATTATCCCACATTGCCGGCTGCTAATGTCTCTGCTAAAAATGAAAGGTGCCATCGAGGGGGATACACCAACTTTTGAAAAAATCCATACTACTTTTTCGATGGACCAAATGGAGAAGGAAGGGTGGGAGATTGAGCGAACAGAGCAGTATTTGATTTTGAAACATTGGGACACCAAGACGCTGTTGAGATCTTCGAAGAATAGTGATGGTGATGACGTCGTGGAAGAAGTGTATGAGCTGATGGTTGGCGGGTCAGTAGTGTGGCAGCACCACGAGGTGGTGTTGAGAGTGGTCAAGCGGGTGGTGTGTTCGAGCAGCCACATTTTATTCCAGTTCAGGAACCACATGTGATGTTTCAGGATGATGCACGTATGACCGAATGGCTTCACAATTCGAGGCCTGACAGTTATGGGGGTTGGAGTAATGAGTTTCAGTTATGGGGGTTGGAGTAATCAGAACGCGGAATTACAGCGTCGGGAAACTCAGAGATTGTATGACAGGATGGAGTTGTGGAACCAAACCCATGCTTATAATTTTCAGCAGGAGATCAATGAACGGCACATGGATGTCACCACCACAGGATGCATGAGGCATGGCATCGCGGGGATCCGGTGGTGGAAAACCCGCTTATGATCGATTACACTACCTTGGGTCCTTATGACGGTAGTGTCCATTATCCACCACCGTAGCTTCACCACTCACGTTGGGTAGATCCACATGCAGATGCGGCACGAGATTCACAAGCAGGTAGCTCATCGGACGCATTTAACTTTTCTGGAGTGATGGAGATGATGCGGTCAATCTTTGGTGACCCGCAACCCCCATATTATTGAGCACTCACTGATCGGCTGATCAAGTCCATGTGTCTCTCCTTATCTCTATGTTTGTGTTGAACAATTTGTCTTTGTTTTATGTGCCTGGGCAGTTGGGAGGTGGCGTGACACTTGTTGGCATGTTTGTTTGTTTGTTTGTGAACTATGTGTGGTCGAAGGTGGTGTTGAACTTGTTATCTTTTGTGTATGGTCACTTGTGTTTAGTGTCGTTTTATGGGTAATCGGGTAGGATTTTATAGATGCCTCACTTATGTTTTGATGGTAGCTTACATTGGGGGCAATGTAGAGTTTAAGTGTGGGGATGCGGGTTTGGTTTGAAAGTGAAAAATGCGAAGAATGTCCCGAAATTGTTATACTTATAAACAATGAAAAATGATAGAAAAACTGGAACTGTTAAAAAAATAAAAATAAATAATAATAATAATAATAATAAATAAAAATAAATAAAATAATAATAATAATAATAATAATAAATAAAATAAATAATAATAATAATAGAACAGTAACACACTTAACCTAGGATGTGCCGGTAGGCTCAGCCTTAAGAATGAAAGGGCGGTTTGGTTGTTGACATAATTGAACCTCTAATTTCTTGATTTTGATATATATATATATATATATATATATATATATATATATATATATTCGGGTTTTGTTTGTTTAGCTAAGCCTGTGTAAGGACTGGGATGAAAGGTCGGGCCATACTCAAGCCTTTTTGTTAGATTTGATCACCAAAAGAAAATTTTAAAATATGAATAGACTACTGAACGATGCTTGGATAGGCTTAACGTTAGAGTATGCTAGCTGGCTTGTGATATAAACATAGCGAAAATACTTCTAGTTTAAGTGGTTAACGCTTCATAGGTGTATGGTTTTATAACCTTAAATCCTGTATTGATGGGATGCTCTAGGGTTCGGACACCAGGGGTCTTTTTGCGGTATATCATCTGGGTATTCACATCTCCTAAGTGGATTTATGAATATTAAAAGAGCTCAAAGAGCAAACCCGCAGTTTATCTGCCAACTATAAGTCATTAAACATGATCATTACGTGCTTTCAAAGTACAATTACACTACTGACTTGATCATCCACGCTGTTAGTCATGTGGGGTCCCCGTGCTCGCGTCTCATTACCATTAAGAAACGGACTACACGGGACATGCCACATGTAAGCCCTACAGATGAATTCGTGCATACTCATCCCTAGAGATGGATTTTGGGGTATTGCTTGATAACGGGGGTATACCATGTAGTAGGGCTATTTGCTAATTGGTAACATAATTGCACCTTAATCATATCTAATGGCCATTCTGGTAGACTTTGATGCTTAAGTTTAGGTTTTGGTTTGATAAAATATCCAGGATTGTTTTAGCTATTGCATATGGGCTTTAAATGGTACACATGGTTGTGCATAATTTTGATCATCTGACTCTAAGGTTTAAGTCAAGTTAGGGTGGTCTGGCTCAGTAAAACCATAATGAAGCATGGTAAGGCGGCATCAAGGCTTTGATGTGTGGGCTCCATTTAACCATATAACTTAATAAATGGTCACGCCTTATTTGTCCCGGTAAGTATTAGGGCACGGGTTTAAGTGGATAGCAATATCGGCAATCGCGGTTTTTTGTGTTATTTGTTGATACTTAAAATAAGTTGATTATTTAATAAAAACAGTTTCTGGTTCTAATTTCATTGTATATCTTTTTCGGGACGAAAAGGATAAGTGTGGGAATGTAATGCGTGGGTGAAATATCGAGTATTAAATGAGTTATACCACTTGTTTTGTGAGTTTATATGTCGGAAACACGTTTACTTTGTGTATGTTTGCAATTACAGGTGTGCGGAGCTTAAAGGAGCTTAATGGGAGCACATGAGATGGAAAGGAAAGGAAGATTTTATTGCATGGAATGATAGAGCAAGCGACGACGAATACGTGGCCGAAAACGGGGCATAAATCGGAGTTCGGAAGAAGAAGTTACATGAGAAGTAAAATGGTGGGTGACAGGCCACCGTAGCCTACGGTGGGGGCTGCCACCGTAAGGCAGTAAGCATCACCGTAAGCTACGGTCCCCACCGTAGCCTACGGTGGGGAGACCGTAGCCTACGATCACCAGGACGGGAGAAAATCGATTTTTCAGGTTTCTTGGAACTATTTAAGGCCGGTTCAACCCTAGGCCGCCCATCTTCGATATCACAACACCCTTGGACGTTTTTGGAGCATCTTTCCACCATCTTAACACCTTTCAATCACCCGAATCATCCATGGCATCATCTTTTCAAGAATCAAAGAAGCTATTCAAGACCATCATGCTAGGCTAAATCACTCGTGACCATCTCCGGGTTTAGGGTTGAGTTGTTCATTGGATTGTTGGTATTCTAAACCTTACTTTTGGATTTTGTTTGTGTGCTTAAACATACTTTTGGGTAATCATTGAGATTTGCGGTTTATCAGTTATTGATTTTGGTCATCAACGATTAAGATTGAGTTCTTAGTGTCATTGACCTAGTCCTCTTTAACCATAAAACCCATATTTCGTCATTGCCAAAGATTACAATCAAGTAGATTATATTGTTTAGCTGCGTCAATCAATTGGATTAAGTTCTAACGATCATCATAGTCAAACATTTAGTCTTTTGGTTTATTGCTTCAAACAAAGAGTATAATTACATAGCTTTAATCATTTATCCAATTTGCTTCAAAAACCTGAACCCTGGAGTTTGGTTGCTTTTTAATCATTGTTTACAAATACAAATCTTTTAACCCGGTTGACATCGTTTGTCCACTTAATATAATTAATAACTAAGTATTAGAATTGATTATCACTTTCCACTGATTCCCTGTAGATTCAACACTTTACTTGCCCTTGCTAGTGAAGATAATTTTTATAAGTGTTTTTGATTGACCTTTCGACATCGATCATCAACCAACAAACATTCTTAATATTGATAACTAGCATTTTACCCGGTGCGTTGCGCCGGGCAGGTTGGCTAAACTCGGACATCGGTAAAACCTAAGCATTGTAGGTCCTAGTTTTGAGGCGTTAAGTCGACACGAATTCGGTCAATTTTGGTTATGTGCGGTATGGCGTTGAACTAAACCAAAAAATAAAACAAAAACACTTAAAAAACTGAGGTGGACTAGCGGGGGTGACGTCAGTCGGTAAAGTTCGGGCTTAGTAACACCCGAGCGTTGTCGATCTTGATTGTTGAGGCAATGAGTTATATTTTAAACTTCAAAAATTTGGTCGATCTTCATCACGTTTGTTACGATACCAAAACTAAAAAAACAAAAAGCTAAGTGAAACCGACCGGATTACAAAAGTAACCGGTCCACGCCGAAGTTAATGGTGTAAAACAAACAATTCTACCATACACAAACACATAAATAACACAATTAAAAAAAAATAAACCATCATTTGCAGCAAAAGGTATTCGAACTTGGAATGAATGCTGGTTCAAACATCTTCCACTACCAACTAATCCATCCAGCCAACATCAATGCTTGTGAAAACTATCAAAATCATTACTACGTATACAAAAACAGAAAGTGCCAACTTTGTGGCACCAAACTTCTCTTTTATACTATATTTATAATAGCCAAGGATTACAACGGCTAAGATTTGAGCTTTTCTCAAGCCAAGCTATTTCGTTTGATATATAGCAACCGACTCGTTTAGATTTGAGCTTTTTTCAAGCCAAGCTATTTTCGATAGAGCCATGAACTTTTTGAACATCGGTTAGAGGTAGGTTGTGGGGTATGTGGTCAGTTAGAGGTAGGAGGCAGGGTAGGTGATCTGTTAGAGGTTAGTGGTTGTTTAGAAGTATGGTAGGTTGTCAGTTAAAGGTAGTGTGGGGTGATTGTCGATGGTGAAGAGTGTGGTTGTGGAGATAATGGTGCATAAAGAACAAAGAGGGTAGAACATATTAAAAAGATAGTATGGTATCAGTAGGGGACATAATAAAACTAGTGGGAGAAGAATTTAAGAAGATTGTCTCTTGAAGTATAATATATATTGCGTGATGTCTATGTGAGGCATGTGTGAGGATCATAGCAGAGATATCCTAGATGGTTAGGGGCATTTGCATTCTCAATTTGTACTAAATGGATATTCTAAGTTCTTTCTTTTGGATTTTGGCAACATTTTCTAATAATGTTCATCTCTCACAACCATGGTACTTTCTTTATATCTTATAGAGCCTTAGTCGGTTTCGACCTTTGTCTACTCTCGTGGCTCCCGGACATCACTTGCGATGGTGTTTCATTGTGCCTAACCTTTTACTTGTAAGGATTTACTTCATAATATGGAAATTTCATAAAAGTTTTTATATGATACAATTAATGAAATTGAAGATACAATTACTCAACCACATTAAGTAAAGATCTCATCAAGTGACAAAAGGAGAGTGGTGAGATCTTTGTTTCATCCGACATGTTCCACTATTGTTTCATCCGACACGTTCTCACCATATACGTATTTTTTTATTAATGTACGTCATGACTTTGGAACAAAATGTATTATCCATTACATAAAACTGCTTAAAGAGATGGATGTTTACAAGAAAGTAAACACTTACAAACCAGATATTAAGTAAAAAACTTCATAGATTCCGAAACTACTCACACATGCTAAAGACCTGGACTCACACGAATGCATAACATAAGTTCATTTAGGTGATTCACAATGACATGATGTAAATTATATTACTTATTTAACATTTATAACCACATAGAGTAACTTATCATGCTTCAAATGAGATATTTAAACCATCAAACTTTTCTTTGGTGATCTTGTCCATAATTTGGATCATTTCAGTCGTAAGATAATTAACTGAATCACCAACAATGCCTTTTCGAAAGAAGATATCGTCGGACAAACCCTTAGAAGTTTGTTTCCCGGCCTTACTTACCTTGTGTAAGTTCTCAAAACCACATAGTTCTATTATCTTCTGCACCGATCCATCAATTTCCTCTTCTTTTGTAAAAGAATTACCCATGAAATTGGCTAATTTCTTAACCACAATATCTGAATCCTTCTTCAAATCCTCGAACGTTAAAAACAACACTTTATCGGGTCGTTCTAAACTTGCCATGTAATACCCAATGACATGATCCCAAAAAGATCCATATGGAACAATACCTTTACTAAATAGCTCAAAGGCACCATCCACTTTCAGTGGTGTATTTCTCACCTTGTTGAAGAAGTGCCAATAAGAAGTGAGCACGTCTTTAGGGTTTCTACACAAATAAACAATCCGACAATCGGAACTAATGATGGATTTAGGTAAACAAGTGTAGGGTATATGGGTAGCCATGAGGCCATTGGCATAAGAAGGGTTGTTCAAGAAAGACAAACTCTCTATAAAGGGGACACAGTCATGAGGGCTAAGAGTGAGCAATGGGTGTGAACCATTGCATGTTTTGTACCTATTTCGGTTTACAATAGCAAATGCAAGGGCCTTGAGCCATGTTGCAACCCGATTTTGGATAACTTACCAAGAAAACATCGGTGGGCAGAGCTTTAAAATCGTCCTGCAAGGCCATAATCACTTCAAGCGAGAAGTCGGCTTTTGAGATTTGATGCCATAAACCTCGCTTATACCAAAACCCCTCGTATTTACATAGATGATGATCGGCAACCATGGGAAGAGAAGAGACCTTATCCTTGTATTTAGCGATGATGATCGACATCTTTGCCTTTCGTGCGTTTTCTTCATCTTTTGTAATGGTTGCTAGTGGTGAATAGAACGGAAAAGGACCGGACATTATGATGTAAATAATTTTCAAATGTTTCTATTAGTTTGAATCTCACATGTTCCTGATCAACTACATATATATAGCATGCATGCAATAATTGCTCATTAATTTGTTTCAAAATATCTATGTACTTTAAACTTTGTTTTAGTATTATAAAACTAAAATGTATTTACAATTAACTCTGAGGCGCTACGTGCTTCCTATCTAAAGGGGTTGTTTGGGATTTCTTATTTTACCTCCTTATAGCTTATAATAACTTACGGGTTATAAGTTATAAGGTGTTTAAGAAAGCTAGGTTTTGTGAGTGTATAAATCATAAGTTACAACTTTATAACTTATGACTTAAATAAGCCATAAGGAGGTAAATTAGGAATCCCCTGCACCCCCAAAATACACTTTCAAATCAAATTATATATCAATGTGTGTCACTTTGTTTAAGCTTATTCGGATCGCTGAAGAGCCACTAACCCACCTGATCATCATCTCTATTCCACCCTTAAAAGGAAACCCACCATATATAAGAAAACCTGTAGCTCAACTTGAAACCTTTTTTTTTCCTTTTTCTCACAAATGAGATTTGAACCCAATACCTATCCCGGCCTTTTTTTTTTAAATCAGTGTGCTTCACTTATATGTAATTATATCCCATAAAGTGCGTAATTATTTTTATTTATTTTTTTTTTTGAACAAAAAAGCTTGCATATACTCATTTCACCAAACCAATCTCTAAGCAAGATGCTAAAGAGAAGGCATCACCAATTGCGTAATTATTGATATTAGGTGACATGACTACATCATGTCATCATGAATAAGTGAGCTGCAAATTAGGTATATTAATGTTTATATTAGCTTGCAGGCTTGCAGCTCACTTATTCATGATGACATGATGTAGTCATGATGATGTGCTACATATATATCATATATAAGATTCCCGTGACCAGCTACTGTTCTGTAAAAAGTAATGTTTTTAAAAATTTTAACCTATACGTTAAAGGCACGTGATCAATCTCATTTGGTTTTACTTTTATGAGTGGAGACGAGGGCACTAGTGACTAGTGAGTTTGAAGTTTGAACCCAAATAAAACAAAGTCACTTTTTGACACGTTTTTATTAAGTTTTATCCCACGTATCTGATTTAACATTTTAATAAATTTTTTTATGTTTAGTTTGTGTTTGTTACTTTGTTAAAGCTTTTTGGCATGTTTATCCTTTTAACGTTTTTACGTTACCTTTTGTGTTTATATCCAACCTACTATATTTTTTTGAGCTGTATTAAACGCTCTAAATAGTCTAATGTGTTATCTTCTTTTACCCAATATTTGTTTAGGCCCGAACCATATTTTGCCCTCATACCAAAAATTCATGTACTCACCACTAGGAATGAAGTTTGATGGCTGTGAAAAAGGTTTTTGGACCATCGTCATTTAATTCAACAATATAGTCAAATGTCACATTAGTTTTCTTTTATAGGCCTTCTTTTATATACCAACTTTTTTTAACATATGTACACTTTACCATGATACAGTTTGAACTATGTATTAACCCATATATAATGAATTGTGATATTTGTATATTTTATATAATTTTACTAATCACATAAACTAAAGGTTAACTATATTAAAACTAGTTTTTATTCCTCGTATTACGTGATTGTTTTACATTATTCATTCCCAATATTTTTATGTTTATTGGATTTTAATTTTATTTATTAATTGTAAGAAAGTTAATAATATAGCTTGTTAATAATATACTTAGGGTTAGATGATGAAAGAGTTGCACAAATAAATGAGATGTTATGACCCGGTATAAAAGCTATCTGAGTTTGGTGAGACTCATGACCCGCCTAATTTTTTTTATGCAAAACTGTTTCTTAATTATAAATAATATATTTAAAAAAACGGATAATAATTTTCAATATCCCTATTTTTTAGGATTTTCATATCAAATATTTAGTGAGACAAATTTTTAGTTTAATGAGATGTTATAACAGGTTTAAGGGCTATTTGGGTTTGGTGAGACCCATACCCGTGAATTCGGCTCAAATACATGAGAATCCTCAATTTATAAATAAAGCAAGCTGGTGACTTGAAAGGATATAGGGAACAACCAGAGAACTTTAAAGATTTCGTTTATATATATTTAAG
Organism: Bidens hawaiensis; assembly: GCF_021521415.1. Taxonomy (NCBI): domain Eukaryota; kingdom Viridiplantae; phylum Streptophyta; class Magnoliopsida; order Asterales; family Asteraceae; genus Bidens; species Bidens hawaiensis. The sequence goes on along the minus strand of NW_027496944.1, from coordinate 98,747 downwards.
ATGTATTGAACTAATTTACACGTTGTAAAGCTGCATGTAGCATATTTAAGAAATTTATTTTCAGTTTTCCAAACCTATGAATTTTACCTTTAATGTACCGGGTTACTTTAACAAAAGATGTGGAGATCCAGGGTCAACCGATTAAAAAAGCCAAGCTAGGACGATATATGATTGTCAACTGATTGTTTCAAGAAGTTGTGTCGGATCTTTTTTTATTAATTCTTGGAACAACGAATCCAAAGGCGAATCAAACTTGTTGCCCAGATTGGCGATTAGAAGACTATTGATCAATTTTTTCGGTTAAACGATTCAGATTTTGATTTCAAGTTGGAAATTGACCATTGATCCGACGGACTAGATCAAGAACAGAAGACAACCAATGGCTGATGAACAAGAAAAATCAAGTTACGTACCGTTATGGTTTCAAAATTACAGGGGTGGGGTTGTTGGTAAATCTTGAAAGTCACAAGCAGGGGCGGATCTAGCTAACAAAAGGGTGGTTCCTCCAAAACCACATGAGTTTCGAAATAATAGTGTACTGATATATTGAAAATATTACAATGAACCACCTTATAAATTAGAAATGAACCACCTTATTTATAATACACGTGGTGGTCTAGCTGGTAATTTGTTGGTTTTGTAAACTGTAGGTCACGGGTTTGATTCCTTGAGCCTTATGTCAATTTTAGGGTTTAATAAAACACACGCAGTTACACAAGCGCATGTCTCTCTCCCCACTTCATACTCTATTGACGCACACGACACACAACCACCAGACCATCGCCGTTTATCTCCGACCACCGCTACTGCTTTTCCGGCCAGCCACACACCACCGTTGTCTGATGCTCCTTCCTCCTGCCTTGCTACCCTTCCTTGAATCCTCCCACTGTAAAGGTAAGTTTAGATTCCTTTGTTAAATGTTAATTGTTCTTGTTAATTGTTCTTTATGTTGTTAATTGTTAAGTTATTTGTTAAATTTTAGTTTTAATAAGTTAGTTTGTTAGTTTTAGTTTTTTAGTTTGTTAGTTTTTAATTTGTTAGTTTGTAACAGGTTAATTATAATGACAGCGTCTTTTTTATTATTTTATCGCATTTTATTATGTAATGAGCTTTGCCCAAACCATTGAACCGACCCGAACCTCGAACCGAGCAAGAATTTTTTATATCTGACTCCAAAAGTCCTACCACCTAAAATAAATTCCTGATCCGCCACTGCTCACAAGTTGGTGAATCTAGAAGAACCTAAGTTGACAAATCGATCTAGTTGGTTTAGTTCCTGATTGTAATAGAATTATTAGTATGGTAATGTCTTAGTCACCTAATAAAGGTTTCATTTACCTGATTGTAATAGAATTATTAGTATGGTAATGTCTTAGTCACCTAATAAAGGTTTCATTTATAAATTATAAAGAATGTGTAGAGGCTTTGGATGTCCGATTAATAAAGTGGTAACAATTTCTCTGTCAATTTTCTCTTACAATAAAGTATGAGTTTATCGATCACGTGCCTTGATCATCATCGCACTGTCCCACACTTAGTGAACTTGCATAAGTGGTTGTGAATACATTGTTAGTGGTTGTCAATACATTGTCAGTTGAATCTTTTGAGTTGTATATTGCAAGATTTATATGCAGGAAAAATACTCGATAAAGCCCCTGGCTTTTTAGATGTGCCAATAAATATGCTTGTTTATTTAATTAGGGAAAATTCTTAAAATAACCTTTTTTAAGATAGAGAAACAATAAAATAGTTCAAATATTTTGAAGATTCCCAAGCTAACCCAAAAAATTTAGACTGTGGTGACGCCTAAGGAGAATAACTTTAATATGAGGGTGCAGGCTAATTTCTTGAAAATGTTAAGGGGTCATGTCAAATATGAAAATAATGTTGATGGATACGGCCAAATTTTTGAAAATGTTGAGGGAACATGCATATTTCTGACTTAACTTTTCTTCTTATAAAGCGGTCTTCCCATATGGTTTTTTTATATATTCTATCTGATCCATACAAAATTTTAAAATCTTGGAAAACGTTTCTTTTTATTTTCGTCTAGGGAGACGAATTTGAGAGGAATTTGTTACAAGGAGACGGGATTTTTATTTTCTTCTTAAAAGTTGGAATCTCGTCCACACCAACATGATTTATTTAAAATTCGTCCACACCGACTAGATTTAAGTAAATTCCGTCCACATTGACAATTAACTAAGCTTCTTCTTCTTCTTCTTCTTCTTAGCAAATTTAATATTTCTTTCCCAGTATATTTAAAGCACACCTAATTTCTCAGTGATATTTCTAGTCAGATTCAATCATGTCACAAATAAAAAGCCAGTGAAGGGGCAATAATACTCCACCAGAAACTGTTTGCCCGTAAATGGCAAATGTAGCATTAATCATTAAAGCTTGGACAGGACTCCACCAAATAATAAGTTAGTCAAAACTTATCATCCAAATAATAAGTTGGTTAAAACTTATCATCCAAATAATCATGTCATGCTGGCTACATCATATATTAGACGATGCATTGAATGCATTAGAATCACATAACTTAAACCGCACGCATTTGTCCAAAACCTGGATGATTATAAATGTTAGATAAATGATTGAGTCACCAATTTTGCTTTTCCAAGCGTGTGCCATTATATACTATTGATTTGTCGTGCCACAAGTTGCACCAAAATTTTGTGCCGACATTTTAAGTAAAACTTGTGTTTGTGCTTAGAGCAAATAAGTTCATTTAAAAATTTAATTTAGGTTCATGATTCATCAGCAGCTTTTAATTTTTCTAGTGGGCTTTGGCTTTTGTTTTTATGAAATTGAAGGTTGTTGTTGGTCAATTTAATTGTTATATTTGTTCTTGAGGAATCGTTAGAACCTAGGACCGTTAGCTTTCTTGTTAAACATGGTCGCTTGTAAATTGGACAAACTTTTAACATGCCATTTTGTTTTTGATTGTGGTTCTCTTTCTTTTGTATATTTGTCTGGATCTCTGGAGTTTTGGTCTACTCAACTTAAATTTTTGTAGGTATTGATGTTTGTCTTCGGATTTCAGCAAAGTCTATATCATTTTTTAGTTTTTATTAGTTGTGATTAGAGGTGAATCGGTTTACTGATTTTTTTTTTTTTTGACTATTTTGATTTGTTTGTGCTAATTTTGTACTAAAATGACAGCTTGCTCTTTACCTCATTTGCGATGTTTGATGTCAGAGCATTCCCGACAGCTCCTTTATCTTTATCTCTATAATTACATTAAAATTCACTTCATTTTTCCTTTCATATACAATTAAATAATATTTTTTTGCATATTTATCCATACATTTTCTCTCTCCTCCACTCACAACCACTTTCAAATATATTAAAAAATAATATATGTTGAACAGTGTTGCTCCAAATTTTTACTCATCTCTTAAAAATCCCCTTTTTTGACTCACAACCTCTTACAACCCTCTAAAAAAATTAGAGATTTCTCGCACAAAATTTTAGAAGAGCTGTTGTAAATGCTCTCAAGATAATGTTGTTTTTTATTTTCTTCTTTTTTTCTTTTTTTTTTTGACTTTGATTTTGCGTAATGGTGCAACTTATGTGTTTGTTTTTGTTTTTAGGCTTAATTATGCCTTAATAATTGCATTTTTTTGGTTAACGCGTCTGTTTAACTTCTTAAAGCAGTTATTTAATGATATTTCTTAATCTATTATCGATATGCAAACAAGCCGGTGAACTGTGGTTAAGCTCAACCCTGGCAACAGCTGTTTTTTGTTAATCCACAGATTGAGGATCTTCAACGGCAGATAAAAAAGATACACGATAATATATATATATATATGGCAGAATATATAAATATGAAAAATAGAACACTCATAAAACAAACATTGAAGTGATTAGCTTATATGTCCATGTCACCAAAAGCTATTCTGATAAATAAAGGTTAATATTACATAGTAAGAAAAATACTAATATAGAATAAGTGTAACAATGATTGATTTATGTCAAATATTAAAGTGATTAGCTTATATGTCCAAGTCACCAAAAGCTATTCTGATAATTAAAGGTTACTATTGACATAGTAAGAAAAGGGCCTAGCGACACCGCCCCACCACCACCTATGGTGTCGCGTATAGGTTTATACGCGGTGTTTTAGGGTACGATTTGACGTCCTAGCCTGGCCTGTCATAGGGTTGCCGGATCGTACGGTCTATACGTCGCGTATAGCCCTATACGCCGCGTATTTGCTTTTGTATATTATTGGAGCCCGGCTCCCTCCCCTCCCTCTCCACCATTTCTTTTTTCCTTTATTTTTTTTTCTTAACTCTCACCCTCTTCATTCAACCAACACCAACAACCATATATGTTTCCGGAGTCGGACGAGGAGATGCCGGACGGGTAACGGTCAGTCGCAGTTAAACCATGTATGTTTCCGAAGTCGGACGAGGAGATGCCGGACGGCGCTAACGGTCAGTCGGAGTTAAACCAGGTTTCGTTTTATCTTTATTTTATACATGTTAGGACATAGTTGTAGATGTTAGGACAGAGATTTGGTGAATGGTTTACTTTAGAAATTTGTCTAGGCACCGACCGTTTGACGGTAACCCTAGTTCGCCGAGCCTCCTAAACTTAAAATAGATTTCCCGTATTGTTACCATTAGCGCAAAAAATTTTATTATATTATTACTATTAAAATATTAATATTATTATTAAAATATTGTTGTTATGAAATATTATTGTTAATAAAATAAAATACTATTATTGTATTTATTAAAATAGTATTATTATTATTATTAAAATAATAATATTTAAATACTATTTAAATATAAACTAGTATTTAAAACCCGCGCGTTGCGCGGGTTATCGTGTAGGTAGTGACAAAAAAAATCTGGAAAACTACTTATTTACAACGTAACTAATCCGTTCAGTTTTAGTTTGATTTAAAGCTACTTCGAAAACAAAATGCTACAACCACATAGTTCTGGTCATCAATCTACCAACCAAATTCATTCATACTAATGTCAACTTGCAATCAATAACATAATAGTACTAAATAACCAATAAGAAATAAAGTAGAGAAGCTTGTATGTGTGCATATTTTATCTAAATTGGAGATCTGTATATACCATATGCAGATAGTAATCACTTGCCATCAATTATATGACTTTGCATTTATAGTTCTTTATATGCAAGAAGCTTTAGTAGTTTACATATGCAGTGTTGTACGTGCTGCAATCTAAAGTCAAACTCAGCTCCTAGATATTTTTGCATCTTCTTTAGCTTTTTGTTTCAACTGCATAGATCAAAACAATCACTTTAGTGTCTAAAAACATAGTAAATTTTAAGAATTGCAGTTTTAAATAGTAAAGTTATATAAGGGGCAAAAAGATAAGTTCATAAAAAAGTGGCAATAAATCCAATTCAAATATAGCTTATTAGCAAACCACAGTTTAAATGACTTAAGTCGTTTGACCCAAACTCATTTTTTGTTTGCTATCTGACCTGTCTATTTAACTCATCAAAAAGACAGATAAATGGATATGTAAGATCCTAACAAACCACATTGCATCCACTCTCATTGAAACATCCACTGATTATCCAATTCGTCTAGTAACCTAATTCAATAAAATGGAAATATAGAGTCCTAGCACAGCCCATCCAAATCTAAAAGATTACTTGTTTGACCCGAACCTGTAGTGTGAACCTGCCTTCCACTCTAATTCCTACTCGGTCTCCAAATCTCCAATTAGGCTTTATTAATATTATTATTATTAGGATTTATGAGAAAATTTTTTAAAAATTTAGAAAATATACATAAACGATAAGGATAGAGAAACATAAATGTTTATAATGCAATGTCTTTTTAGAGGTTCAGATCTCACACATATGACAACAATACCATCACAGCCCAACAAATCTTTGAAAGATTAAGAACACAAACAACTTAAACCTCACAAAATTGTAGCCATACGTTGGGTTTCTTCTTCAATTCGCCTCTAATCCTTCAACAAATATGATTAAGCAAACAAATCGAACACCAATAACTGCCCAAAAGTAAGGAACAACGACATGCCAATTAACGCTCGACTTTGGCAAATAGAAGCCGACTGCAGTACCTTAGTCATGTACAGCCACCGTAAAACACCATCGGACAACCATCGCCACCTAGGTTTCGAAAGTTAATAGAACCTTGCAGCAGTAGTTTAGTCGGAAAACACCACTGGACAACCACCACTACCTAGGGTTTCCAATAAAAACCCGGCCGTAGTAGGTTGGGTACCGGAGAGAGAGAACGGCAGGTAGAATGAAGAGAGGACAGTGTAGATGGTGATGGTGGTTTATCTGGTGAAAGAGGAAAGAGACACCATATACTTTGAAGGAGGACGGAAGAACACCTGTTGGTTGCCACAACACGTGTAATCATATAAGCAAGAAAACAAATATACGACTTCTGAAGCTAATAGTACACTTGTTTATGCGCATTTTCAAATGAATAGTATTTATGTGTGTGTCACCAATGTTAGAAAAATAATATATATAATAATTATTATATTTTTATTATTATTATTAAAATAATTATAGTAAAATACTATTAAAATATTAATTATTATATTATTTTTATTTTTATTCTAAACATATAATTATTAGTATTAAAGCATTTAGTTTTCTATTAATATTATTACTAAAATATTATTATTATTAGGTACCTAATGTACGCCAGAGAGTCAGATGCCGGGGTTAGGCGGCGACGCAAAACTTTTGAAGATACGTTTGTATAGCGTATTGTATAATATAATATAATATAATATAATAATATTATTATATTATGTTATGTTATATTGTATTATGTTATATTTATGTTAGTGAGTTTTTTTAGAAAAGCCCACCAGTGTTGTCTTATTATGTTTTTTTTCCTTTTTTATTTATTTATTTTCTTTTCTTTTGTTATTATTAATGTTATTTATGATTATTATTAATATTAATAATATTTAATTATCAATAGCATATTATTATTGGAAATTCGATAAAGGGCGTTTAGTAGCAGGACTTATTTGAGAAAATTGACAGTGCGAAACGAACTTTTAAATTATTGGCTGCTTTCGTTATAGGAATCTTCAATCAGTTACAGTTGCTTACTTAGGAAAACTGGCATTTCCAAACGAACTTTCAATTTCTTGGCTGCTTCGTTATCGACATCTCAAATCTGGCTCTTCGATTTCTTCGAACTCCAACGGTCTTGACCGCCGGTCACCACTGACAACCGTAGTTGTGTTCACTCGAACACATATCAGTCATTACTAAGCTTAAGCTTAGGCTTGTTATTAGTTTTATTTTGAGTTGGGGGTATTCTAAGTTGTTTATGTTGCGTATATTAAAGAATTGTCGGCTTATATATATACGTATATATATATATAGTAGATGCGCGGTATAAGAATTCATTGCGTCGAGATAACCAGCACCAGATCGAGACGCTAGTTTGATGAGTTTGAATCTCTCGGATCCGCGGTATACGCTAACGGCAGCGAGAACGGGAGCCCCTACTTTGGACAGATATGTGGAAATTCGGTCATTGCTCCAACATAACGAGCACCAGATTGAGATATTAGTTCGCACTTAGCTGAACCGGTTGACACGTACGCAGACGTGGATTTAGGTTCGGTGCTGACCCGGATATTAACACGTTTGTTTACAGCATTCGTTGACACGTTTTCATAATACACAATGATAGCACAAACTCAAACAACAATCCATACAATAGCAATTGTCTTTGTTATTTTTCTCTTCTTCTTGTTTGACTGGTCGTTGAAGAGAATTGCTATTGTATGGATTGTTGTTTGAGTTTGTGCTTTCATTGTGTATTATGCAAACTTGTTAATCTCAGCGCCAGCACGGAGTCTAAATCCACGTCAGCATACGTGTCAACTGGTTCAGGTAAGTCCCGGCTAATATCTCAGTCCGGTGCTCGTTGAGCTGGAGCAATGACCGAATTTCCACTTATCTGTCCAAAGTACGGGCTCACGTTCTCGCTGCCATTAACGGATACCGCGGATCCGAGAGATTGAAAGTCATCAAACTAGCGTCTCGATCTAGTGTTGGTTATGTAGGCGCAATGAATTCTTATAACGCACATCTACTATATATGAATATGTATATATATATACGCCGATAATTCTTTAATATATGCAACATGACCAACTTATAATACCCACAACTAAAAATAAAACTAATAACAAGCCTAAGCTTAAGCTTAGTAACGACTGATATGTATGTGAGTGAACACAACTACGGTTGCCGGTGGTGGCCGAAGGTCAAGACCGTTGGAGTTTGAAGATATCGAAGATACGGATTTGAGGTGCCGATACCGAGAGCATCCAAGAAATGGTTCGTTTAGCACTGTCAGTTTTTCCCAAGGTAATCACCGTAACTGATTCAAGATGTCCATAACGATAACAGCCAATAAATTGAAAGGTCGTTTTGCAATGTCAATTTTCCCATATAAGGCCTGCTACCGAACACGCTTTGCCGAATTGTGAATAATAATATATTATTCATAATTAAAATAATATTATTAATAATTATTATAAATAAAAAAAAGAAAAGAAAAAAAACAAAAAAAATAACAAGACAAGCTGGTGGGTTTTTCTAGAAAAGTTCCCATATCAGCCGCGTATAGATCTTACCGCGGCGTCTTTTTATGAGAAAGACGCCGCGTATAGGTCTATACGCGGCGTCTTAGTTTGATTACAACCTAGCCTGCAAAAGCTGGGCTAGGTTGTCAACTTGTACCTTAGACACCGCGTATAGGTCTATACGCGGCGTCTTGCTTTTTTTTGAATTATTGGAGCCCGGCTCCCCTCCCTTCCCCTCCTTTCCTTTCTCTATTATAAGGCAATCGTGTTGGTCTCGGCATTTAACCAAAAAACAACTTAACATTTGTACTATATATACCCATAATGTCTTGGTCTAACCATTTATTTCCGGAGGAGGAACCGAGTTACGCCACTAACAATCAGCCTGGCACGTCGTGGTTACCCGACTTGAACCATGTTTCGTTATATATTTATTTAGTATGAATTTGGTAGTTTTTTTTTTTTACTAACACATGCTGCATTACGTTTTGTTAGGAGTATGTCGGGTATGATACCCAGCCCGAACAGTTTTATGGTAACAATGGCTCGCCGGGCTTGCCAAACTTGACCCAGGTTTCGTTATACAGTCTTTTTGTAAATATACGGTTATGTTATTATTATTTTAATATTCTTATTTATTATTAAAATATTATATTTTATATTATTATAGGTATTATTATTGTTAATTATTACCACTGGCACTATTGTTTGAATTTCTAATTTATGTATGGTAGGAGTACTTCGTGTCGGATTACGGTAGACAGCTTTCGTACCCGTCATCTGTTGCCTGGTCGGATTATGGAGGTCAGGCTACGTCATCGTACCAGCCACCAGTAGCAAATGATCCGTTTTATGGAACCGAGTCTTCATCGCACCACGGGCGAAATGATTATGCCGGGCCAAACCCAAATAACGAAGATGAGTACGATGACGACTACATACGCGAGATGAAGGTTTCGTATAAAACAGATGCTGTAGGACACCGTGTGTTTTGTTTAAGTTAATCTTATTTGTTTGTATGTTATTTAATAAACGGCTTAAGAATTAGCGTAAAACTGTTTCAGATTTTTGAGAGCCGCAAGGAGCTGGAGAAATGGGTAAAACTTAGATGACGAGAGCATGGGTTTGTTGTTGTGGTCCAGCGGTCAAGGAAAAATGCGGTGGACCTTGCATGTAATCGTGGAGGCGAACCCAAAATAAAGGCGACGGTGAGACGTACCGACAGCATCAAAAAATGTTGTCCGTTTAAGATCCTGGGCAGGTACGACTCAAGGGGTGCATGTTGGAGGGTTCAAGTGGTAAACGAGACTCACAACCATGATCCCATTGAATTCGAGGAGGGGTGTGCCTCTTTTAGAAAAATGAACACCGACCAGCTGGATATGGTTGAGAGTTTACACAGGGCCGGCGTGAAGCCGCAAGAAATCGAAGCAGCCCTCCGCGAAAAGTTTCCCGGTGACACCCCTATGAAGGTAGTTCAAAACACTTGTAGTTTTAATGCGTACTTGTCGTGCTTGTAATATTTAGCAAAGTTTTATTTCATCCAATGCAGGCGCTGGAAAAATTTCTCGCAGGCAACGGTTTCACGTTCTATACCCGGGAGAGTGATACCGACGACAGAACGGAGGAAATTTTCTTCTGTCATACTAAGTTGCATAAGATGTGGCGTGCGTTCCCCGAGGTGCTGATGGTTGACACGACGTACAATACCAACATGTACGACTGGCCGTTGGTTCAGTTTATCGGTGTGACCTCGACATCACAGTCGTTTTGTATCGCCGCCGCGTTTGTGATCAGGGAACGGCAGAGGAACTTCGGCTGGGCTCTAGAGAAACTTAAACAAATGCTCTACGACTGCATGGAGCCACGCGTGATCTTGACTGATGCAGACCAGGCCCTCATGAACGCATGCGACGCGGTCTTCCCTAATGCCACCAAAAATTTATGTAGGTGTGTCACACCCTGACCAATGAAGGCGGAAACATCGAGGCGCGACATGATTGCTCATTGCACAATGATACTATAAAGCTACAATATTTAAAAAACTCATTTAAATCCATATCATCATAAATAACACAACAATTGTTCATACAAAATGCCAAATGGATAGATAAACAAATAACTTGTTCTTTTATTTTCTAATATCCTAAAGCCAAGATAATAAGTTTCTTCAAGTAATCCAATCAAGCTAACATCAAACCTGTAACATTGCATAAAATAGAGTTTGTTAACACGAAGGTTGGTGAGCAATTTTCATAGTTTTGGACAATAAGTATATAGTATGAAATCCACAACTAGTATATGAAAACAATAAATAATAGCAACAATTTAGATAATAAAACCGTCAATAAGAATACATTGACGACAATAATGAAATCGTCAATAAGAATACATTGACGACACCTTTCTATATGGGGATACCATATATACTCGGAATTAACGTATGATCATACTTTGATGAGGCTACCCGCCTTAGCATTCAAGAATTTGCACATAATCATGTAAAGCATATAACACCAAATCGAGCATTTATTTAAGTAAACATATACAATACGTGTTGTGGTTTAAGACTCAAGTATAAATAATTTGAATTTGAATAAGTATGCAATGCCACCCCCAAAATGAAAGATGGAAAACGGGGGATGAAAAAGTACTCACATTAACAAGTAACTTGAAAGATAGTGTCGTGAATAATCGGAGATATCGGTTTAACGAGCAAGACCTATATTAAACGGGTCTTGTGTTAGTAGGTAGTCTTGGAAGGGTTTAAAATAAAATACATGACAAATAAAGTAAATAAATAAAGTTTAGGATTTAAAATGTAAATATTTGAGAAATTAAATAAACGAGTTTTGTAAAATAAGTTTACTCGAAACCGGGTCTCGGTATTCTATTCATTAGTTTTTTTTCTTTTTTACTCAACCTATGTTAAGTAATAATGTGGGTTAAAATGCGATATTGCAAAACCCTTGGTTATAAAAATACCCAAAACGAGGTTTAAACGAGTGTTCGGGTTTGTCGGTTCGAGACTTGATAATTGACCAAGCTCACAGTTTACTTCCCAAAATAATAAATGTTATGAGATAACTCAATAAAATCAAAATAGACTTAACCAAGTATGTAGTTCTATTGTGAAGAACGTTAACGTTCGTTAAGCGAGTATACGACCTTATCGGTTCGAACTTGTTATAAGATCAAGTTGGTTACCGACATGCCAAGTATGTTTAGAAACTAACTAAAATTGATTTAAAATATAATCTTGAAGAAAAATATGAGTTTTGGTGGCTAAAAACACACTTGTGTGTCTTAAGCGAGTGAACTCGGTTTAGTTCGGTTTTTGGTTCGGTCCTTGACTCGGAATAAGACCGAGGATGGTTACCACATACCCAATTACCATGGAACTTGTAAAATAACTTATAAATAATAATACTCAAGTTTTACATTCAAAAAGTTAACAATAAAGCTTTTAAACAAAAGTTCGGTTTTTGGTTCGGTCCTTGACTCGGAATAAGACCGAGGATGGTTACCACATACCCAATTACCATGGAACTTGTAAAATAAATTATAAATAATAATACTCAAGTTTTACATTCAAAAAGTTAACAATAATGCTTTTAAACAAAAGTTCGGTTTTTGGTTCGGTTCTCAACTCGGGATGAAACCGAGGCTAGTCACCACATACCCAATACCGTGGAACTTGACAAATATGAACAATAAACTAAAATATGTAGAAGTTAAGTAAGTATAACAAGTTATATGGTTAGATTTGTTAAATATATAAACAAGGACTACAAAGTCCTCCATGTAACCTTGCCTTACTAGCCCGACATTTCAACCGGCCGAGACCGGAGAAATGAAAGACCGAAGGTAAACAAGGAGTGTATATTATATATATGTTGTAACATCAAGCTTTAAGTGTTGAGAAGTTAGTTAAAATGAAATATTAGCTTATGAAGAACAACCTTAGAATTCAAGAATTTGAGAGAGAAATGAAGAAATGAGCAAGCACAAATGAAGAAGATGGGTGTGTATATATAGAGTAAGTTGAATGGGTCTTTCATAAAGGGTGTTTCATGAAAATGGGTTGGTTATAGACCCAAGAAGCACAAACTAAAAATGGGTCCTTCAAGTCTCCATTTTGGTAGTTTTAGTCCCTGTAGTTCGTTTTGAGCGTTTTCGGGGAATTTTAAGAACCGAAAACGGTGTTTTTTTTCCAACAACTATAAAACAAATATTTAACATAAAATTCATCATTTTCATAATATCGAAAGGTTCGGGATACAAAACCGGTCGCGTTTACATTAAGAATACAAGTATAAAATAACCCGAAATTGACAAATGTCACAAGGTGGCACATATCCGAGAATATAAGGAGAAAATTTAAGGGCCTATATAGCACGGAAATGGGGACGGACTTTGCGTACTGGTGGAAGGTCCTGTATCAGTCGCCGACGATTCAGGAGTACGACCACCGTCGCCTCAACATGGAGCGTCATTTGATACGGGACGATAGAGCCGGTGAGTCCTTCGTATCACCTGACAGTTTTTAATAACCTAAACATACGTGTTAATAACGTTTCCTTTTATTTTTCAGAAGTCTGGCAATACATTCGCAAGAGCTGGCTGGATCCATACAAACACAAGTTTGTAGCCTGCTGGATCGACGAACGGCGAAACTACGACGAACCGAGTTGAGAGCCAGCACGCAAATCTGTTAAGGTACCTCAATGGAAGCAACAACTCGCTCGACACAATTGCCAGGCAAATCCTTAAAATGGTCAACTCGTAGATGAAAGAAATCAGTAAATCTTTTGAATCCTCCCGTTCAAAGGTCATGAAAGAACATCGACAGCATGTCTGGTTGAAGAAGCTAATAAACAGGGTGTCGATTCACGCTCTGGGTCTACTTGTGAACGAGTATGGGTTGATACACAAGATGCGTGACGGCGGCGCTTCATGCGACCACCATTTGTATTCGTCTACGGGGCTGCCATTTGCTTGTCGGATTGAGGGATACATAGTTAACGACACATGTATCCCAATAGAGGATGTTGACCCGTTCTGGAGGAGGCTTAATTTTGATCCAGCCTGTCCGCCGAACGAAGAGCCAGACTACGCAGTAGGTCTACGGGACATCACAGATACGCTATCGTCCATAGATGACCCTAATCAAAAGAAAAGTTTTTTCGCTAGGCTCTTGTCTGCTATTCCAGGGAGATCTAAAAAGAAGGAGCCAGAAAAAAGAGAGGATCCTCGGGGGCGTCCCAAAAAACCAGATCCCCCGAGGCACAACGCATACACCCCCGCTCCAGATCTCCCCAGACACAGCTCCTACAACCCATCCTCGTCACAGGGGCCCAGCCAAGAAACCCCCACCCCATCCTCGCTGACTCGTTCGTTGTCCCAGTCAGCGTCGCGGTTTAAAACTCCTCGTGGACAACCTAAGACATCGAAACCTACGGGAGCTCACCTCGGGTTTCCTTTGATGGTTTCGCCAGCGCAAGTACTAGCGATAGAAACGTTTAGGAGAGTCATTCCTAGCTGGGCCCAGCCGTTCGTCGTAGACATCAAAAACGTACGCCCAGACGGTAACTATGGTTTTCGATCAATTGCAATGGGTTTAGGGATACATGAGAAATTTTGGCCTGATATTAGGCGGGCGATACAGAACGAGCTGGAAACGAACGAAGGGTGGTGGAGGGCGATGTTCAACAAAGAGGATGACAGATTGTACGGCTGGGTTCATTCCAGCTTTCCGTACTACAACACGGTCAAATCGGCGCCGCCGAGTCGTTGGTTCAGCTTACCCGGTCACGGGCACGTGGCTGCTCAGACATACGCGTGTGTGTTAGTCAACCTAGTTGGCAATCAGACCGAATCTTACTTCCCATTGAGAATCAGTCCTGACTTAGTTCCGGATCCACGGGTTATAGGCATCGCTAACTGGGGAGGTGATCACTGGATATATATCAACCTGGTAGGGGATTTCCCGATGCCTACGCCAAACCCTAATTGGGAAAGAAGCGCCGTACCGGCGGCTCTCGAATGGAAAACACGGTTCGGACAGCGTTTGAAGGAGTACGAAGACATACGCCAGGGTTGGCGAAGGGAATCCTCTAACGTAGATCTAGACAGCTTATAAAAGACATTGTATCAATGGACAAAAAGTCTATATTAATAATAATAATAATAATAATAATAAATATTAAATAATAAATAGTAAATAACAATAATTTTAATAATAATAAATAACAATAATTAAATAACAAATTAATATTAATATTAATAACTAAATAATATAAAAATAATAATAAAAATAATAATAATAATAAATAATAATAATAACCAAATAACAAATTAATATTAATATTAATATTAATAACTAATAAATAATAAATACTAATAAATAATGATAATTAAATAAAAAATATGCCTAAGACGCCACGTATAGGCCTATACGTGGCGTCTAGGACCCCTTATATCAACAGACACCTGCTCAGCTGCCACACTTAGGCCTAAGACGCCGCGTATAAGCCTATACGCGGTGTCTAAGGCCCCTTATATCAACAGACGCCTGCTCAGCTGCCACACTTTCAAATTTCAAAATTCCCGCGCGAACAACCGAGCATCCACACACGAGCCTATATCGGACGGACATCGACCGGAATACCAAACGAGCCGACGAGATTTCACCCGACACCGACACGATATGGAGGTAATTTTTTAATATTATATTAGTGATGATGATTAGGTTAACATGATGAAGAAGATGTGTTGTTGATGATGTGATGATGATGATTATGTTGTTTGGATGGATAAAACTGTCGGCCAGAGTCTGGCCGTAAAATTGACGGAGTCCGGTCGTCGGTTTACAGGAACTATCAGACGCGGCGTATAACCCTATACGCGGCGTCTGATATAATTTTTTTCTGTTTATTTTTATTAATAATAATAATAATATTATTATTAATATTAATATTATTATAAATATTATTATTTTTTATTTGTTATAAATATTATTATTGATATTTATTATTAGTATTTATTATTATTATTAATATTTTTATTATAATTATTATTATTATTTGTTATAAATATTATTATTAATATTTATTATTAGTATTTATTGTTATTATTAATATTTTTATTATAATAATTATTATTATTTGTTATAAATATTATTATAAATATTATTATTAATATTTATTATTAGTATTTATTGTTATTATTGTAATTGTTATTGTTTTAATTATTATTATTATTTGTTGTTATTATAGTTTGTGGACGACGAGATTGAGCACGAGCTCGAGCAGCTCGGGCAGGGCCAAGGGCGGGGCCATGGACCCCCCGAGGGCAACGACGTGTTGCTCACCTACCCTCATGTGCAGTTTGATGAGGGTACTCTCGCCACACACGATACATTCGCCTACGTCAGATGCACCCGTTTCCCAGCACGATTATATCCTGGCCGTTTTTGGAGTCCTGTGACGCGCACCAGCGGGCGGCTGAGTACATTGGATAGGATACGCCCTGGAGCCGATGCTTCAGTATGCCACTATCAGCTCACCGGGAGCTGACACTGGATGTTTGCTCCACGATACGCGTTACGTAAGTTTACTCCATACTGTTATGTTTTTAATATATTATATTATATTATTGCATATTATATTGTATTATTGCAGGCCCCGCGCGCCTGGTACGACAGAGATTGAGATGAGGGTGGCAGGCGCTGATACGACACAGTCGAAGGTTTACTTCCGCATGTTCGGGCATGACGTCCATCTCTCGATGGAGGAGTTCGAGGTTGCTCTGGGCTTATACACCGCGCAGGAGGCACGCAGCCCGATATACACAGAGAGTATCCACTAGATGCCGGAGGACGAGCTGCAGGTATGATGGCGGGCCATCAGCGATCACGACTTCGGGGATAGGACCTTGGACACCAGTTCCAAGGTCTCGTCTATTAGGGACCCGCTGCACAGGTACGTTCTTAAAATGTATAATATAATATAATATAATATAATATAATATAATATAATATAATATAATATAATTATTGTTAATATAGTATAATATAATAGAATATAACATTATATTATTATTATTATTATTGTTAATAAATTATATTATCTTATATTACATAGGTATCTTCACAAGCTGATTGCGATGTCCATTGCGGGTCGCAATCAGGGCGCGGATCACTGCAGCCTACGCGACCTGTTTTTTTTAGGTGTTTGCTGACTCACAGGCACTGCAACCTCGCTAGGAGGTTTGCAGACTATTTTGTCGCCTACCAGTTCAGGTAGGGACGAGGGTCCTTGATGGGTGGCGGGTACGTCACCCAGCTTGCGAAATCTCTGAGCCATGGAGACCTGGTGGACGGCCAGCCCAACCCCTCCTTGCCCGCTGGACCGCCAACGTTGCGGCTGCATGCACATTGTGCGTTCGTTCCCCGGGCCCCACGGCTCGCGGGACCGACTGGAGGCTGGGGCGGGGGCACGTGCGCCTTACATCCCGGTGCCTTTAGTCGAGCCTCCCCCGATCGCGGCACCGGAGGTGGAGCTTGTCCATGAGCCTGTCGACGCGGGGGAGGGGGCCGGCGGGGATTCGGACGACGGTGGTGCCGGACGTGAGGATCCGGGCGCATCTCAGGTACGTTTTAATATATTATCATTTTATCGTTTCTTTTAATTCGACTTCTTATTAAACGTATTTATGTGGTTTTGTTATTAGGGGCCGACGCAGCACGTTCCACGCACATATCACGCGGTGCGTCTAGTCCCGCCACCGACGCTAGGTTGGAGGCCCTAGAGTTGGAGATGAGGCGGATGTCGCACCAGATTGACTGGTTGATGAGCCAAATGTCGCGCCAGATCGACTAGCTTGTTGCCAGTCAGGTAGCGGAGCTGTCTGGACAGCAGTACACCGTGCCACCGCTACCACCCCCAAGTTTTGACCACGATGTGAGCACGTCTGGCGTGAGACGCGGATGGGGCGACGACGTGAATGCCCCGGACAGTTCGGTGCCGAGGCACAGGGGAGAGGACGACGCCGACGTTGGAGACGCGCTCGTGGGCCACGACGACGACATGGGCATGGACATGGGGTCACGTAGATTTTATGTTTTTGTTGTCGTATTTTCTTTTACTTATACAGATTTAACAATGATTTTTGGTATATATATGTGTTAACTGTTTTTCACCGAAAAAATATTAAATAATAAATAAATAATTAATTAATATATAATAATAATAATAATAATAACAAAATAACAAAGAAAAAAAATTAAAAAAAACATAATAAGACAAAATTGATTGGATTTCTAGAAACACCGGCCTATACGCGGCGTATAGACCGGTGTTCCTAGAAAATCCGTAAGAAAAACACTAATATAGAATAAGTGTAACAATGATTGATTATATGTCAAATATTAAAGTGATTAGCTTATATGTCCATGTCAAATATTAAAATGATTGGATATTTAGATGATATCTTTAAGCTTTTGTGTCTTAACATATTACACTTTTTTGTCTCATGTATGCAAGACACTGTAAGTATGCATTTCTATGTATTTCTACAACTGATAAGAGGTCAAACTCATTTTCTGTTCACAAATCAAAGTCATCTTTTAGCTTAACAAATACAGATATATTAAAATAAATAAAATAAAAAATAAACTTTGACTCCTACAAAGACAAAAACACATGTTCTGGCGAATTCTATATAGATACACTAACGTCTCAATATCTGTAGATATTGTGTTACAGCAACCATAGCCAGCAACCATAGCCGATGAGTCCGAAAAAACAACTGCAACTTTCTTTGACAACGCCATGATGTCATTAGTGGGGCAGAGCTGCGAAGACATGATCAAGAAAGAGGGCTACACCGAGTTAACAAGCTGCTCGACCCCATTCAAGAAAGTCAAATGATAGTTCGAGATGGTCAATCTCCCGATAGACTCGTAGAGTGGGTTAGGTTCCAAGAACAAGAGAGAAGAAGATAATCCAAACTTGAGACAATTTTCTAATTATTTTTCTTATTTTTTTCTTAAACCAATATTACAATAAATAGGAAAACCGAGACATAAAAATAGAAAACGATAAAAAATAAAGAAACACAATTATTATAGTATAATAGGGAAACCAAATAAAAGACAAACTTGATTAATATATTAAACTTTATTAATATATTGGATCGTATCATCAAAGACATCAGACCTAGCAAAACACGCCATCGGACCTAGCAAAACACGCCTGTAAAAAACTATTTTACTTTGAAGTGTATATTTGTCTTTATATGATGTAATTACCCTTCTTAATTTCTTGAAAGTGCAGTGTTATTATGGGCCAACCCAATTTTTTTAAAGACCTAAAACAAAATAATAAGACATTAACTATATCTTGCCAATAAGTTAAAAAAAGTCATAAATCCAATTGTGTATAACTAGCAAGTAATCGTAATGCACCAATCACACTCAAATATAACACTCCTATCAATTATTTCCGCTTCGTCTCTCGACATCATGTGAACTTACAACTTTTGGAGTAATTGAGTTAGGTGTTGTTTGTTTTTGCTTAAAACGTCTCCAAAGGGCTTATGTTTACGGACGCGCAAACATAAGCTTCTGAAGACTGTTTGTTTAAAAAAAATTCTGAAAAATGCTTTTGTGGTGTTAAAAAATAAGTCATTGTTCAACTTTTTCACATATCTTAATATCCTATCACATCCAATGTCCAACACCACCCCCACCCACCATCCGCATCCACCCACCACCACCACCGCCACCGTCCACCGCCACCACCCCCACCCACCATCCGCATCCACCCACCACCGCTACCGTCCACTACCACCAGCACCGTCCACCACCCACTGATTTCTACATATCTAATCTTTTGTGTGGTTTTTCTATGTAGTTTCTTGTTGTATAAAGATTCCAACTTTGACCATCGGTGACCTGCCAATATGGTCGTCGGTGTACAAGTATTCCAACTTTAACCAACAGTTTACTATAAAGAATTTATTAAGCTTTTACTTTTGAAAGCGCTCAGACCAACGGATTCCAACCAAAGGTGGTGGAAGTAGTAAATTATTCCCTCTTTTGTGTTTCCTCGTATATCTAGTTCTTACATATGAAATTTTCTAAGAAAATTCTTTTTTTACACCATAACACCTTAACCCGTTTATAACCCTTTTAGTGACTGTAAATTAACTATATACATATATATATATATATATATAGGGGAGATTTCAAATGAGAACCCCTTTGAATTTTAAGAACTCGAAAGAACTCAGTGTAACGATTTTTTTTACACATGCGTAATATATGTAAGTTACATACACGTAAAAAAATTACAGAATTTTTTACACACCGAGCCGACATTTTACACATGTGTAACGGACGTAAAAGTTAGTGTAACCATTTACATCTTTATTCTCTCTCCTACTTTGACTTTTTTGCCAGATTTAATCTCAACCACATATTCCAATCCACCTAATTAAATGTGTGGCCTAGAATTGAGTTCTTAAGTTCTTGTAACTCAACATGGTTCTCAAAAGATCCCTCCCCATATATATATATATATATATGGGGTGAAGTTATAATAAGAAGTGGAATGTGTCTAAAAAGTATAAGAAGTAATCTAGTGCGTTAGATTTGATGATCTGATGGTCTAGATACAATGTGTGTTTTTTAGGTGGTGTGTTTTAATTTAATGCTTGTTTTATAACACTCTAGGAGCATAATCGTCCAATGTGTTATACTATATATGGAAACATAATCAATATGTGATTATCATATTTTAATCCAAAATTAAAATACAATATCAAAAACACATCGTAATCTATATTACAGTGTGTTTTAAAACACAACACTAGATTTTAATCAATATTTAGAACACAACACCAAGAACACCAAGAACAAAAACACATTTAACAGAAACACACCAATAATTAAAACACAATTAGTATAAATTCTAACTACAAAGAAGATTAATTAAAGCATAGCATATTAAGCCGGCAATGTTTCATCCACCCTAGAATCATAAGTCCCCAACCCTACTCCACCATCACCACCATTCACCTCCGCCGTCACCACCACCGCCTCCGCCACCGCCGCCGTACACCCCCACTCCATCGTCACCACCATTCACCTCCGCCGCCGCCACCGCCACCGTACACCCCCACTCCCCCTTCACCACCATTCACCTCCGCCGTCACCACCACCGCATCCGCTGCCACCACCTCCATACACCTCCACTCCACCTCCACCACCATTCACCTCCGCCGTCACCACCACCGCCTCCGCCATCGTACGCCAAATTTAAAAACAATACCAAATTTTAAATCAAATTACTTGTTCGATAGAACTTTAAGTCTTTACCCTATCAATCATGTCTAACACCTCTTCTTCATAGTTATGCCTTTCGAACCATTTTTGTGGTGGACATGTAGATGGTAAGCCATAGAAACAACGAGAGTTTGAACCATTATGCGTGATTTTAGTGATTGTAAAGTCATACACGTCAAGCGCAGCGAAAACAAATCTGCGGATGCGTTAAGCAAGCTTGCATCACTAGCCTTCACCCACTTGGGAAAGGACATCCGCATTGAACTCCTCGAAGCACCATCAGTCCCGCACAAGGAAATTTGTGTCATCCAGAACAATACAGAAACATGGATGACACCAATAATAAATTACCTTGCAGCAGGAATACTACCAGAGTCAAAAACACAGGCAAGAAAACTACGCTGTAAAGCACTGAATTATCAACTCGTCAATAACATCCTTTACAGACGTAACTTTCTTGGCCCACTCTTGAGATGCGTGGACAACCAAGATGCCGACTACCTCCTAAGGGAAGTACACGAAAGCATCTGTGGGGTACACGCAGGCCCCCGCGCTGTTGTAGCCAAGCTAAACAACGCGGGATACTTTTGGCCGGGGATGCATACGGATGCACTGGCATACATCAGAAAATGCAGATCTTGCCAGCTTTACGCACCTAACACGCATCGCCCAAAAAACGAACTGGTTCCAGTCACTTCTTCGTGGCCATTTCAGAAGTGGGCCATCGATGTGACAGGCCCATTTCCTACAGCAGCAGGAAATGTTCAGTTCCTAGTGGTAGCCATCGACTACTTCACCAAGTGGATAGAAGCAAAACCTTTAGCCCAAACAACCGCAAAGCATATCAAAAAATTTATTTGGGAATTTATAATTTGTCGTTTTGGACTTCCACAGAATTTGGTGAGCGATAACGGCACCAACTTTGCTGACAAGAAGCTACAACAGTGGCTGAAAGAACTTCAAATCACCCACACCTTTACCTCAGTGGCACACCCGCAAGGTAATGGTGAGGTGGAAAGAGCAAACAAGAGCATCGTCGAAGGCATCAAGAAAAGACTTTTGAAACACAGATCCGGCTGGGTGGACGAGCTTCCGCACGTCCTTTGGGCAAACAGAACGCTGAAGAAGGCCAGTACGGGGGAAACCCCGTTCAGCCTCACTTATGGCACGGAAGCCATGGTCCTGGTCGAAATTGGTCTACCCTCACCAAGGGTCTTGAGTCAGCCAGAAGACAATGATGCGGAAAGACGGTTGGATCTTATGCTAACCGAGGAACGCAGAGACTTAGCCGCAGTGCGTGAAGAGAATTACAAACGACAAATGCAAAAGTACTACAACACGTTGGTAAAACTCTGCAACTTCAAGGAAGGAGACTACATACTGCGTAACAACGAGGCTTCGAACCAAGAACGCCCAGGAAAGTTGGCCCCAGTCTGGGAAGGGCCATATGTTATCAAACAAGTTCTGGGAAAGGGCGCATACCGGCTCGAAAGGCTCGATGGCACTCCCATCCCAAGAACATGGAATGGAGCTCAATTACGCAAATGTTATATGTAGATCAATTCCAAAACTTGTAAAGAAAAGGCCAAGAGCCACTTCTAATGGAAATGATTCTCCTTTCATAATGTGTTTACCTTTATTCTTATGAACTCCCCACTGGTGCCGGTGTTTACCACAAAGGGGGAGAAGTAAGTCGTTACGTGTGGAAGGCGGCAAAACCCGCATAAACACAACGTTAAAAATAAGGGAAACCTACACGCAGGTATGATGTAAGTAAAGTTTAGCCATCCTTGTAAGTGCAAGTGACGGTCTTATCCGCACAATCACAAATAAGGAAGCAAAACTTTAAACTATCATTTACCACGTTCAAAGGTTATCCTAAAAAAATAAAAAAAAAAAATAAAAAAAAAAAAAATAATACAAGGAAAAAAGGAAACCCTACACGCAGGTCAGGTATGGGTAAAGTTTAGCCATCCTACCAAGTGCAAGTGACGGTTCTATCCGCACAATCACGAAGGAGGAAGCGAAACTTTAACCCACTATCAACCACGTTCAAAGGTTAACTTATCCTAAATACTTAGAAATGAGGAAAACCTGCACACAGGTCAGATAAAGGTTAAAGTTTAGCCATCCTACCAAGTGCAAGTGACGGTTCTACCCGCACAATCACGAAAGAGGAAGCGAAACTTTAACCCATCATCAACCACGTTCAAGAGGTTAACTTATTCTAGAACACTTGGAAAATTGCTAACTTAAACTAAGTATGCAAGTCATGAGTTTATAAAGCAGGGAATCCAAAGAAGGAAATAACAATCTTATACGCAAAAAGATTTATATTTCAGTAATATATTACAAGAATGGCCGGGTTACTACCCGCCTAGAAGAGAATCTATACAAGTCTAAGCAATGGAAAGGGATCTTCGGGGTCAAGCTTTAGGGCCGCCTCCACTAGGACCCGCTCCGTCAGAAGAACGGGGTGGTTCGAGGAAAGCTTTGAGGACAGCTAACCCATCATCAGCAACAGCTACTTCATCCACCTTTTCCACCACTGGATGCGGGAAGGCGGCGTATTGGTTCAATGCTTGGTCGTAAATGGCTTCGGTATCCACATCGAACAAAGGGAAGTTGGAAGGCGGGACGCCTTTCTCAACAAACCCTAGACCAAGCATGAAGCCGGCTTTTTCCCCATCATCATGAGAAGCGTTGAGGGCTGCGGTCATAGCATCATCGTAGGAGGTCTCTGAAAAGACCCGACGCACAACCAACAAAGAAAAAAATACAAGTATTAGAACCTTTTCTTACAAAAGAAATGCGTGAAGATAAATCTAAACATACCTGAGGCAACGCTTCTCGAAGAAGCCATTGGAGGGCAGCTTGAGCTTCGGTATGGGCGCGTTCGGCTTCGCTCTTGTTAAGGTTGGCAAGTAAAACTTCCTTAGCGGCAGCCTCTTCGACGCCCTTAAGCTTCCGCTCGGTTTGGTCAAGCACCCCCCTCTGGTCCAGGATTTCCTGGAGTTTCTTGGCATCTTCCATTGCCAAGGCATCAAGAGCGCGTTGGAGAGCCTCTAATTTGGCCTTGAGCTCCTCATTCTCCACACGCAAAGGCTCAGCAATGGCTTCAGCCTTGGCAGCCCTCTCGGTTGCGTTTCGCGCAGTCTCCCTGGCCAGCCGAAGCTGTTCATTCACAGCTTGGGCAGCCTTGGAACGGGCCTCGAGTCGCGCCTGAACTTCAACCTCGAGGGCCTTGAAGGCCTTCTCCTTGGCGGCGGCAGCTGCCGCCAGCTGTTGGTTCTCCTCCCGGAGAGCACGCGCTTCAGATACGTCTTTGGCGCGAGCTGCTTTCAACTTGTCGTTTTCACGACAAAGCAGCTCGATGCGCGGCTGCATCCGGGCCTGGAGAACCCGAAGCTCATTGGTTAGCCTACCCTCCTGGTAGCTAGCCATGGCTTCCCCCAACGCACCATGAGGAGCAGCGTGGCGAGCCCAGTCCACGCACTCCACAGGGGTACGAAGGGTTGTTCCTCGGCGTATGTTCCATCGTGGAACATACACTTCATTGGAATCCGACACTGCAAAAGAAACAAAGACAGTAAGGAAAAGATGATAAAAAAAAAAAAGGGGAAAAACAAAGGAACCCTACGCACCTGTAGGTTCAATGACAGGCCGATATCCGCCAAACCCATCACCTGAACCTAAAGGAAATCCATCCAACAGGTCAGGCAGATGGGAAGGTGGCAAAGATCGGCGGGAAGCCCTGCGCGTACCTGATGGTCCGGCTGTCGGTGCCGGTGGCGCGGGCATGGTGGCAGCCGCCGTGGTCGCCGTCGTGGTCTCCGCCGCGGTCGCCGCCTCCTCAAAAGCAGCAGTAACCGCCGGTTCCGTGAAGGATGCTGTAAAAATCGCACTCACGGCCGGCGGTGACGTCATCTAGGCCGGAACAGTTGGCTCGACGGAACGAGCAACTGGACCAGCGGATGCAGGCGCAGGCGACTGGGTCGACGCCTCAGGAAGGCTGACCGAGCCTACCGTCATTGGCGAGGAGGTACTCCCCTGCATTTCACCCCGGATTGCGTCAACATCCACGCCTGCACAAAGAGTGTTAAAAGAAAATTATGAAGTGACAAATCTACAAAGGCATTATGATTATACTTACGGGTTTTCTTGACCCTGAACGTACGGACGGGCGGGGAGGAACCCGATGGAGCCGGCCTCTTGGTACCGGTCACCGTCGTCTTCGTTGGTTCTCCGGAGGTAACGGTCGTAGCCTCCGGAGCAGTGGTCTTCTCACCAACGGGCTTCCCCGCCACCCCTTCACTATCTGACTCCGTGTCAGATAGAACCACTGGATCAGCTGTGGAGGCCTTCTCCTTCCCCTTCACGCCGGCAGCAGTCTTCTTCTTCCGCACAAGGGGAGGACCATCTGCGGATTCCTCAGAAGAAGATAGGATGTAAGGATTTCCAACAGCGGGTACAGCATTGAGGGGTTCGGGATAAAATATCTCCTTACCTGGCCGCCGGTGGCTCAGGATCTCTTGGCCCGGCGGATAGACCTCCACAAACCTATCCGCCGTTTGCTCCAGGATGGGCAACTCATTGTCGTCCAGAGCACGAGTGCCCACCCGCACGGGACTGTCAGCTTCCCGCGGGAACAGGAGCGACTCCAAATTATTCCCCTCTGAAAGAAAAGAAACAGTTAGAAAATAAACTAATATCAGCAAGAAAGACAAGACATACCATAAGGAATAGAGTTCAAACCGTATTCGAGAAGGATAGGAAACCGAGACGCATCCTTCCATACCCGGCTCATCCCCAGCAGCACCATCCCGGACTCCGCAAACCGGTAAACCGGAGATTGGACCCGGGATATCTTCGCGAACCATTCCGCCTCCTGGTAGCTGGAAGCGTGAAGGCTCGGAAGCGCTTGACCCTTCTTGAACTTCATAGCAATAGGGATGGCGCGGGCAGAGATGTAGAAGAACTCCCGCTTCCACGATCGGAGACTGCGCTCGGTCACGCAGATCTTTAAACCCTTAATACGGGTTGTCAAGGTGTACCACCCTTGGACGCACCTCCAAGTATAGAAGGTCATCAGGCGGTCCACGTAGGGCTCAATACCCAGAATCCGGCACACCCACTCGAAGTGCCGGACCTTGGCAATCGCCATCGGATGCACCTCGGTCAGGTGCACCCCGTGCCTCTCCAGGACACGGTACATAAACTTTGTCAATGGGAACCTAAGGTTTTTATACACAAAGAATGCAGCATATACCCCGATCTTGCCACTGGGGGCATCGTACACAGTCTGGTGAGATTCAGGAAACTCAGGCTCGAGGGACTCGAGCATGAACTTCCTGACGATGTACTGGTACTGATCGACAGGTAGAGCACACTGGCACTCGCCAGCAGTACTCCTATCGTCGGCTACAGCTTCAGCATCATGAGAAGACATTTTTGCAGAAAGAAGAGTGATTTCGGGAAAATGCTTGCCTGAAAAAGGGGAGTATTTGCCGGAAATCACTAAGAAGAAGAAGAGAGGTGAAAGTGTGAATTGCAAATAACCCTCTCCCCCTTTATATAGTAATCGCAATTAATGCGGTAAATTTAATGCGGAGGAGAGAGAAATCGACAGTGCAATGAAACTATGACACGTGGCAAAAAGCAAGCTGGCAACAGCTGTTGAAAGGACGTGCCAGTAACTTCGCGGCCACGCGCCCGAAAAAACACGCCCACGCGCCTGAAAAAGCGACTGGAATGACCATGTTCTGTCACGTCACCATAACTTCCTGCACGTCCTGACACAGTCAGAAGAAACTGTCGCACGACGTTTCAGATGTTTGGATTGTTCTTATCCTTACCAACCTTTTGAATTTCAAAATTCAAAAAGATTCAAAAGTAAGCGGGAAAACACCCCTTACCTTGGCAACCAAGTAACCATAAGACGGACGCGGGTACAGTGTTAAGGCAAAACCCTTCACATACCTTGCACCCGCAGGGAATTGAAGCCAAGAATACCCCGGCAACAAAGTAACTATAAGACGGGTGCGGGTGCAGTGTTAAGGCAAAACCCTTCACATACCTAGCACCCGCAGGGAATTGATGCCAGGGGCACCTTGAAAGTAAAGTAACCGTAAGACGAGCGCGGGTACAGTGTTCAGGCAAAACCCTTCACGTACCTAGCGCTCCGCAGGGAATTGAAACCAATAAGGATCTTCTGGGCAATGCTTGCGGAAACGGAAATAACATCCCCGCATAGCGGGAACGTCGAGAACTACATTGTTTGAGGCTCCAGGATGGAATTGGTGGTTTAAACATAATTGATCACTATGTTCAAAACCACTAAAACCTCAAGGAGAATCCACACAAGTGAGACTCAACGCTCCTGACTTGCGAGAAGGTTACATACCTACCCGCATCATACCCAAAGATCAAGCAAAAAAATCGGGAATTTTTGCAAGTGACATTAGGAAACCCGCGGGAAGAATCCCCACGGAGAACCTTAAAACTAAACCCTTTTCAAAACCCCTTGCTTAAAGTCCAAAAGTTCACCTCACTTTATTAAACATTCGTGAGAAGAACATTGGACTGGGGGGACTTGAAGAGGTAGGTCCCAGCAGAGACCAGTTGGTCCCGCAAGACTCACCTTGAACAGGGACGTCTGCGCAAAGGCCATCTGCTCCCGCAGGACCCACCATGCTCATAGAATCTTACGCGCAGTACGCAAGCTGTACACGCAGGGAAAGCCTCCCAATGGTGAAGTACCCCGCCTGTTCCCGCAGTTGCGGATACAAGCCATCAGGGAAGGCTACCCGCAGACAGCAGGGCTACACGCACAAGACACTAGCTACTTCAGCAGTCACGTGAAGGAATGAGCAAGGCGGGAACAATCCCGCCCAAATGAGCCAGTCTGATTCTGAAAGATCTTTTGTACCATACCTACCAAGGTATGGATAGGACAGACGATCTGACCAGAACAGCCCATGAGCCAATCACAGGGTGACAGCTCACCGACAACAGTGCGAGGAGGAGCACCCTCTAGTACTGTTTGTCACTATTAGCCGCTGCCTACTCACCAACCCTTACTGTGGAGCATGCGCAGCCTACAGTTGGTGGAATAGTGTTACTGTTGGCCGTAACCTATTCACCAACCAGCATGGCCTGCGTACAATCCACAGTCAGTGGGACGTGCATAGTCTACAGTTGGTGGAATAGTGCAGCCGACTTTGTTACTGTTGGCCGTAACCTACCCACCAACCAGTATGGCCTGTGCGTAATCCACTGTTGGTTGAACAGGAATACTATTCAGCCGGCTGTACCTTCTAGAAAACCTACCTTCGGCTATAAATACTCCAACATCTTGGAATGGTAAGATCATCTGCTATCCAGTTATCTAGCAATCTCTTAATATACACTTATATTCAGAGCAACCTAGTCTGATTCTCACGCCGGAGGGTGGTCACAAGGAGGAACCCCCCCCCTTCTCAGTGACGAGCTTACGGTGTTTGTTTTGCAGGTCTCCTGAAGAGCAGCCTTCTCAGCTAGACCTCATTCGTGGGAAACATTACTTAACCCCCAGATTATCTATAATCTGTACCGGGTCACTTAGTGTTTCTTCAGTGGTGGACATGTAGATGGTAAGCCATAGAAACAACGAGAGTTTGAACCATTTTTGTGGTGGCCGGTAGTTGGTTAGCCATAGAAACAACCATTTTTGTGGTGAAGAAGACCAAATCATTGGTTTTCAAGATTTCTTTCGCAAATCATGGCTCAATTAACCAGGGTATATATATACATGTAGATTTGGTATAATTAAAAGATTTAATATAATTCATGAATACTTAATTTAGAATATAATTCCAAAATTAAAAAGATTTGGTTGATTACCATCATGTCCCTATGTGTAATATTGCATCTAACGGTCCATGTTTCTTCTTATACTTCTTAGGAAAAACCTACTTCTTATTGTAACCTTGCTATGTATATATATATATATATATATATTGAGATGATCAAGAGAGAACTCATTCTTAAAAAGAGAACTAGAGAACTAATAAAGAAATATTTTTAATTTAATTTAAAAAAATATTTTTAAATTTTCATTTTGGCCATTATTCTTATATTATTTATATTATGTTACCATTTACTCGAAAATATAAAAAAAGATAAAAAAAAATTGTTATAGTGCACATATGCAATACATCGACTTTTTTTATTGCATATGTGCACTAGTGTGTATTTTGATATGTGCAATAATGTTGAATAGCATATATGTAAATTTTTGTATTGTATTAGTGCAATAGTGTTATATTATATATATAAATACCAAAAAAACAATATAGTGCATATGTGCATTAGTGTTGTATTACGTATATGCGATAGTTTGTTTCGAGTACAATTATTAGTGTTTGTATTTGCATATATTCAATAGTGTGTATTGTATAATGCAATTGTGTTGTATAATGCAATTGTGTTGTATTATATGCAATAAAACATTATCGTATATATGCAATACACATTAGTGCACATATGCACTACATCGCCGGTTTTTTTTTTTAATTTTATTTTTAGGAACAATATCATCTTATTAGAAGGGGGAAAGAAAAAAAATCGCAAAATATTTTTTAAAAAAAAGTTAAAAATAGTTTTTATTAGTTCTCTAGTTCTCTCTTTAAGAGGAGTTCTCTCTAGATCTCACCCCTATATATATATATATATATATATATATATATATACTTAAGTTCATGCAAGAAGTGATTTTAAACAATCACGTGTTTTCCTTTTTCTTTTCTATTTATTTATTTACAACGGTAGATTTGTGAAGTGTTTTGAGAGTTATTTTTGCAAACTAATACCAATTATGGAAACTTTAGGAAACATGATAATTTTATTTATTATCCTTTTAAAAGGAGTAGCGGCGCAGCTTGTTGCTCGCTTGCCTTCTGTTTCGATGTAATATAAACTTTTATTATGTATCTAATATTCATGATCACGGCATGTATAGTCTATAACTAAGAAATCATTACAAATAATAAATCATTTTATGCCATATAAGAAATAGTACATTAATAGTCCACAACCTATACTAACTACTATTCCTTCTCACTAAAAAAATAAAAGTTCCTACACAAAATGACATAACACGTATAAATAAACAAATAAAAAATCATTCTCGTATGTATAACTGTCATATTACCTACACAGCAAAACACATGACAAATTAGATACAAATACACAATTGGTGCATATCATACACATCAAAAGAAACTCATACACTATTTCATAATATATACCTACCAAGTAGTATACAATACACCCTACACAAATAAAAAAATAGTTATTAGTAAATAACTACATATAGTTATTGTTATCTCAAAACGATCGATTACATGGTGGTAGACTGGTAGGTGTTAAACTCACCAATTCTCAAGATTGTCTATGTTGGGTATGGAGCCTGAGCTAGACGCGTTTAACTTATTAGAGCTGAACTTGCCTATTTCAAGCTGTATTTCTAAAGCTCGAACTCTGTCCATTAGTAGCTAGATATTTAAAACTCGAACTCAACTGATCATTTTAATTTTTTTAGTTTATAACAATTTGTTATTATATAAGAATTGTGTAAATGACATGTTCGTTTGAGCTCGCGAACTTATTCAATCTCGATAAGTGAAACTCGGACTTAAGATTGATCTCAAGTATCTTACGAGTGGTTTGTATCATTTACAAGCTTACACTGGAATTAACTATTGTGTTGGGTTGCAAATTTGGAGGACTTTAAAGAATAGAAAAGAAAAAAAAAATATTACTTTAGCACCGATGTATATTCGAAAGGGCCAAGTTGCAATTAAGATGTTGGGAGGTTGGCACGTGGGATTCCATGCCCAGTGTACAAGCTGCGTATTTCAGCCGTAAACAGGAGCTAAAGTTCAAACCAACGTATGACAACGCCAACACACCATACATGGCAAACACCGTCAAGGATTGATTTGAACACAACACCTTCATTTTAGATGGGTAAACATTATACTAGCTAGACTCAGGGCCGGCCCGTGAGTCAGTAAAAACAAGTAAAGGCTTTAGACGCACACTTAATAAGGCCTCCAAGTTTTTTTTAAAAAAAAAACATTATTATATATAAATATATTATAGGTTAACAATTGTCATAAAAAGGCCTCAATATCTTATTTTGATTTAGGCATCCACATTCGTTGAGCCGGCCCTGACTAGACCACTAGATCATGGTACTTCGAGTTGAATTAGATTATGCAAGTAGTGATAACTTATTGACTTGTCGCTATGAGAGATGATTTGATAAGGTTTAGCCGGTAATCGTCACCACAAACAGGCAATATATATGATTTAATATCGTTTAAAAAGAAAATATCAAGATAAATGATTGGACTAATTAATTGTATATATCATCTTTGACTTTGATTGATAGTTGTATACTTGTATTCAACACTTGGATTTAAACTGAGTTGTGAAATCTATTGCATTTTGATGTTGTCTTTGTAGCAAATAAATTGTATATATCATCATCGAGTCAGCGAAGAGGCCTACGGTTGATATGAGTCGGGTATGGAGACTCGAAGATGCCAACGCCCAACGGAGTACCTTTACGGATCGAGAATCCATTTAGTCTCCAATCGGTGTTATTTCTGGAAAGACCGGACTTAAGACCATACATTTAGGGGTATAGACGAAATGTATGAAAACATATGGGCTACGGTTCTCATGGGCCCAAATACGTCCAAAACCTGCATTTAGGGGTATAGACGTGTAGTGAACATGTCCAAGTAGAAAATAATTTCAAGACCCAAATATTTGGTGCTATTGTTGTAGTTCAATAAACGTAAGCCCATTATTATTTCTTGGCCCAGCAGAAACAAATGAGAAACATTGTGATCCAGAAGAATAAGCGTTGACAAAAAAATGAACATGTGTAGTGGACCCGAATCCATTGTTTTCTTTGTTTATCTAAAAAAATAAAATAAATAAAAACTCAGATTATTCAAGGTTTTGCATAGGAAGAGGTCGGAATGGCACCGATACCGAAAAATTCGGTTCGGTATCGGTTCATTACCGGTATTATCATTTTCAATTAAAGTAACTTAAATACAGAGAATAACTTAATCAAAGAAACGTGTTTACACCCCGCGTAACGTGAGGATGTTAATACTAGTTTCAATACAAATTTCAACGACTTTCATATATATTTATATATTTTTTTCACAAAAATGAAACTTTTGGGTGTAAAATAACGTCATCTAGTCTTTCAAATTTAAAAAATTAAAAAGATATTATCAATTATCAAATATATATAAATGTAAACTTTGGTGCCGCTAAATTGTCATTAGGCCACTTGGCGACACCCTAGTTGTCCATAGTAATTTGTTTTTAACGGAAGCCGACCGAACGACGGCACCTTACTTGTCCATAGCAATTTGTTTTTTTCTTTTTTGTTTCGGTACTGACTGAACGGCTTTTTTTTTGTTTGTTTTATTTCCAATAAAGTAACAGAAATGACGGAAACCGACCGAATTCGCATAGACTTGCTGCCTCATCGTCCGGGACCGACATCACTCGGGTTTTGCCAACACCCGGGT
Organism: Bidens hawaiensis; assembly: GCF_021521415.1. Classification (NCBI taxonomy): domain Eukaryota; kingdom Viridiplantae; phylum Streptophyta; class Magnoliopsida; order Asterales; family Asteraceae; genus Bidens; species Bidens hawaiensis. The sequence continues at coordinate 66,189 of NW_027496944.1, read as the reverse complement.
TTACCGACTGACACCACCCTTTGGTCCAGTCGATTTTTATATTCTCTCTTTTGTAACTTCGGTACCATAACGAACATAGCCAAAATCGGCCGAATTCGTGTCCAGTTACCGTTTCAATGCATGCGACTGACAACGCTTAGGTTTTACCACCACCCGGGTTTACCGACCAAACAAACATCGTTTTAAATAATTTCTTTTTTATATGTTAATTTGACGAATATATTATTTGGGTATAACACTAAGGTTTTACCAATGGTGTCGAACGTATACCGACTTACTTCCCATCGACTCACCGACGTAATGCTCGGGCTTTACCAACGCTCGGGTTTTATCAACACCCGGTTTCAACATTGAGGTTTTACCGACGGGTACAATACTAGTTTTTTATAATAATCTTAAAAAAAGACCTTTTGAGTTACCTTAATGTACTTGCTTTCCAAGTTTTGTATACACGGGTACGTACCACACTCTATAATATGTGCCTTGTTCTCTATAATAATAATAATATAACAACGAACCCTCAACGTCACCGGCTACAACTCCCGTAGCCTCACACCGATTCAATTCATCACATCACACAATCCACTCCGATCGCCTTTTCCTTCATATATTCAACAATCGTCCGTACTAATTTTCATTAGGTTTCGCAGGTTTTCTTTTTGTGTTTTTTTAGGGCTTTTGGCGGTAGCTTCACTATCTCGGCATGGCTTCGATAGTGATCAAGGTTCGTTTTCAATTTTGCATATGCATGTTTCCAATTCGATTTGATCGTGATATTATGCGCTAGGTTTTTAGTGTTGTGTTCTGTTTTGTGGTGTAATTGGTTGATTATTATTATTATTATATGTTTTTAGATGATCGCAGTGAATAATCATGAGGATAGAAGGTAATGATATTTGATGCTGCTTGAAGCTAGGGTTAGGGCTTGAGTTTGTATATAATTTTTTTTCCAATTTTTTTTGTAATGTATATTTTTTATTTTGATCATGATCAGTACTGTTTTTACAGGATTTAGTATTTTCGTGCGAAAACCTAATTTAGTTTTTTTTTTTAATTTGCTTATGGTTTTGAGTTGTTTGATGTTTGGCTTTATAAATTTTATTTATAAAAACAGTTGAATTGCATTTTATGAATTGAAGAGTTTTTAGGTGTATCGTGTATTTAAGGATTGATATATATATTTTTTTTTTGTAAATTCTTAGTGTTGAAACTCATTGAGTGAAATTTTGTAGGAAATTATTTGTACGGGTGTTAGATGAGTGGCTATCTTGTTATGATTGAATTATAGGTTTTATCAGTGTATTTGGAGTGTATTTTGTTTATTTTAGCTGCCTGTTGATAAAATTTTGATACATATGTGTGGTGATTTTGCAGGTTAGGTTTGGGGAAACACTTCGGCGTCTTAATGTTTCAATCAATGCCGGGAAACTTGAGCTCGACATGGTTTTGCTGAAGGAAAAGATCCGGAGCTTCTTTAGTTTTGGATCTGATGTTGAGTTCACCATGACTTATATCGATGAAGATGGTGATGCTGTTACTCTTGCTGATGATGATGATCTTCGTGATGTTGTGACACAATCTCTGAATCCATTGAGGATTACTGTGAACTTAAAAGGTAGCAACTTTAGTGGACCAAGTGGGAATTCGATTGCCTTGAAGTCACCGCAAAACGAGCAATCAAATCAAATCTTGAACTCTGCTGTTTCTGAAGTTTTGAAATCTGTTCCTGAGCCACTGCTTGAGGCTGTTGGAAAGCTGTCTCTTGATTTGGCATCTAAAACCTCATCCTCTGCACCTGGGGTTGCTGACCTTGTGCAAAAGATGAAGGCTGTGTACCTTGATCCGGTTTTATCCTCTGTGGCTAGCTCGGGGGGCCCCACTACTACTGGTGGTCCCTCAAATGTGAACTCTGAATCATCTACTGTTAAAAAGAGTAAGGTTGAGTTGAAATCTGAAGCTGAGGGTTCAAAGTCAAAGAATAAGGAAAAGAAGGTTCAAAAGGCTACTGGAGTTGTGAAGTTCAAAGATGGCCAGTCTCTTAGACGCGTGGATTTTAAAATTCCTCATTCTGGGTATGGATTTATAAACGCTCCAATCAGTTCAAACTCTGATAAAAAGGATGACATCAGCGGTGGATCTTTGGCTGAACATTCAAAGCATGACAGTTTTGTTAGACCCCTGGGTCCTGATCAAGTGACTCAAGGTCAACAATTTCTAGCAAAGCAAATGAGTCAACAAGTACCGCATCAAACGGCTGCTCCGACGTTTTTTCCTAGTCAGTTAGCTGCTGGTATTAACAAAAATACCAATAATTCTAGCAGCTTTTTAGGCTTCACTTCGGGATTGGTGAATGCATTTAATCAATTCCCATTTTCTGGAGTGCCATTAACGAGCAGATCTGATTCACAGGGGCATTCTCGTTACTCTCACGATCCTCATTTGAAGAGAGATGTTATTTGTGATAATAATGGTGTGAACAATGTCTTCCACAGAGGTGTTATTTGTGATGGTTGTGGAGTTCACCCCATAACCGGCCCTCGGTTTAAATCAAAAGTGTAAGAAATTTTAGATGTTAGTTTTGTTAATATTTTTTAAGCATGTTTTTATACTGAACTTGTAGTAAATTTGCAGGAAAAATGATTATGATCTTTGTCATTTTTGCTTTTTGGGAATGGGAAATGCTACTGACTACATCAGAATGGATTACCCAACGATGGCTTTTGGGGATCATCATCTGCCTGTAAGCTATTTTTAAACTAAGCTAATTTAGTAATAATATTTACTTATTACATATTCTATGTTTTACAGCCGCTTTGTAGTCCACAGCCACATATACCTCTACATAATACCATGCAGGGTTTTGGGTTGAATCCATCACAGTTAAAGAAGCTCGATAGCCTGTTCATACTTGATGTCAGTGTTCTTGATGGAACCATCATGGCTCCACTTACTGCATTTACTAAAACATGGAGGATGAAAAACAACGGTTCCGAGAACTGGCCATACGGCTCACGGCTTCAGTGGATCGAGGGAGCTTGTTTGAGCAGTTCAGTTTCTGTTGATGTTCAGGTTTGTGCCTTTTGTAACCATATCTTGTAATATATGTGAAATATTAAATATGGTCTTTATGGCGTTTATCTTTTGTTAGATCCCGGTAAATGGGCTGTCTGTGGGAAAGGAAGTTGACATTTCAGTTGACTTTACTGCTCCTGAGCTTCCCGGTCGATATGCATCTTACTGGCAGATGGTGTCGCCATCTGGATGTGACTTTGGCCAGCGGATTTGGGTCATAATCGAGGTAATTAAGTTTAATGAGTTATAAATTGTAATAATGCTTAGGTATCAGTGTTAATGAATTCGTTTATTGTCCATGAAGGTCGACGTGTCTATGAAAAATGGTGGTGAAACCTCGACCAATTTAAATTTGCCACCTGTTACTAAGCCGAAAAAAGTTTATCATGAACTGAAATTTCCTGTGAATGACTCATTGATTATTGATAATGATGATGATAAGGACAGTGTGTCAAGCACTATGGCTACCATTTCTGGTCCATTAGAGACTGTTTGCTCTTCAGTTTATAATTCAACAGCAGTTGGGACCGCTTTGGGTGCGCTTCCAGCGGGACCTACAGTTATTGACCCAATTAGTTATCCTGAAGTGGGCTTTTCTGTAATGCCATCTGTGAGTGGCGATGCAGCATCAGTGGTGGTTCAGCCAGCATCGATTAGTGATGATCAGGAGCGGGATCCTGTGAAGGTTCTGGAGGCGATGGGGTTCAAGCAGTTGGATTTGAACAAGGAGATCTTGAGGATGAATAATAATGATTTGGATAAGTCAATTGATGATCTTTGTGGTGTTTTGGAGTGGGATCCGATGCTTGATGAGTTGCGTGAAATGGTAAGTTTGTATCGTGTTTTTTTTGGTGTTTAAATGTTGTCAGTTTGTGTGTTGATTTTGATGTGGTGGGCATGTTAGGGGTTTGCAGACGTTGAAGCGAACATGAGGTTGTTGAAGAAGAACAATGGAAGCATTAAGGGTTTGGTCATGGATCTCATCAGTGAAGAGAAAGATTAATTCAAGAACTGATATAAGCAAACTCTATATATATAGTGTTGCAGTTTGAACTTGTGTGGGTCTTTTAACTCTTTTCAGTTGGGTCTTAACTCTTTTTAGTTGGTTGATGGACTATGGTTTTACTGTGACTGTGCAATCCTGGTACTTGCTTTATGCAAATTTGATGCTGTAGGCATTTTTTATGATGGCTTTATTATCTGGGTTTTTGCCTTTACCACAACAAATATTAGTGTAAGCTACTCAATTTAAAACAAACAAATTCTTGGAGTACATACACTAAATATGAAAGAGAAAATCACAAGCTCACCAATAATCATTGCAGGAACACAAACCATCTTTAAAATGATGAAATCTAACACGATCCCTAACAATAATCTCTCTATTATAAACCTTTGAAATCACTTTTGTTGCATTATGGCAATCAGTACACACCCTTAAATTCTTTGATATCCTTATAGGGGTACCAGCAGTGGTCTTTATAAGCCCGAAAGCAATAGCAAGTTTTTCGCTATGATGAAACACAGAGGTTTCTTTATCGCATTCTTCTGCTTCAAATCTTGCGTCCGATACATTTGGTATGTAACCCGCCAACTTGATTTCCTTCATAATTTTTCCAGTTTCTGCATATATTCTCACATTCAGGATTTGCATTATCTTCTGAAAAAAACTCGTCGACGACCCCGTTCACCTCAATCAAGCTACAACCGGGAGTCTTTTTAATCCCCCTTTGTTTCGTCTCGGTTCTAACCCTAATTGCGTCCTCTAACCTGCCAACCGACGCATATAAACCAGCTAAAAGTAAATAGTCCCCACTAGAAGAGGTTCCAATTTTGTTATCTGATTTAACGACCATTCACCAGTTTCGACATTTTTATGAACTTTACATGATGCCAATAATGTCCTCCAAATAACCACATTCGGTTGTATAGGCATGTTTTTTATAAACTCATATGCGTCCTCCAACAATCCAGCTCGACCAAGTATGTCAACCATGCAGCCATAATGCTCGATTCTCGGTTCAATGTTATAATCTTTAATCATGGTTTCAAACAAAGCACGACCCTTTTCAACCAGACCCGCATGACTGCAAGCACAAAGGACACCGATGAAAGTGATATCATTTGGTTTTATACCGTTTTCAAGCATTAGATCGAAATATTTGAGAGCTTTGTTTCCTTGCCCGTTGCTTGCAAGACCTTGAATGAGCACGGTCCATGATAACATGTTTTTCCTAGGCATGTTTTCAAAGACTTCGATAAGATTCTCGGTTGACCCACATTTCGCATAGAAGACTAGTAAAGCGGTTCCTAATGTTACCGTAAGTGGTAGCTTTTTCTTCTTTATGTAGAAATGGACCCATTTACCCGTTGCTAATGCTCCAAGTTCAGCGCATGAAGACAGCACACTAACCATTGTCACCTCATTCGGTTCAACGTTAGCTTTTTGCATATCATGAAACAGTGTAAGCGATTCTTTGCATCTACTCGCTTGGTTGTAACCAGATATCATCGCACTCCAAGCAACCACATCCTTTCTAGGCATTCGATCAAACAACCGCCGAGCAGTATCCACATAGCCACATTTTGCATACATATCAACAACAGCAGTGACCAAAGTCAAATTCCTTTTTAACCCGTTCGCTTCTATATACTCATTGATCCAATCCCCTAACTCAAAATCCCCAACTCTCCCACACGCCGTCGAAACACTAACTAAAGTAACCTCATCAAACTCAGCTTTCACTTCCAACATGTAATAAAACAACCCAACAGCCTCTTTCCACCTCCCACTCTTCGTATACCCCGAAAACAGCGCGTTCCACGTAAACACATCTCGTTCAGACATTTCATCGAACACCTTGCGTGCAACCCCGATTACGCCGCAACTTGCATACATCTTAATCAAACTATTCTCAACAAACCCAAAACACCCAAAACCCATCTTCATCACCAGACCATGAATCTGTTTCCCTTCTTCCAAACCCCGTAATCTCGAACAAGCTTTCAACACACAAGAAAAACTAAACTCATCAGCCTGCACATCACATTCCATCATTTTCTTGAACATAACAATAGCTTCATGTGGGCAATTCTTTAAAGTGAGCCCTCTTATCATTACATTGTAAGCAGACGAATTGGGTTGGTTTAAGTTATCGAAAACTGATATGGCGTAATCAATTGGTTGCTGACGTAAGATGACGGCGGCGGATTCGAGGAAGTTTTCGGCGACTGATGGGTCGGTGAGGAAGCGGGTTTTGATGAGATGAGCGTGAATTTGATTGAGGTCTCTTAGGGTTTTGCATTTTTGAAGAATTAGAGGCTTTGGGTTGTGTGGGAATTGAGTGATTATTATGGGTTTTGTGGTGGTGGTTTTGGCGGGTGTGATGGGAACGGCTACCGCCATTATCCGTTCTTGGTTCGATCTTGTTAGGTGTTCGAAATCGGAAAGCTTTTAAAGTAACATTAAAAACGAGCCGAGCTAAATTCGAACTCTTAATCAAACAAATAATTATGTTCATGTTCGATCGTTTCAAAAAATAAATATGAGTGTGTTTGTTTATGTTTGTTTGTGTAAAATCTACAGTTCACGGGCTTAAACAAGCATAAACGAACAAAACAAAACAAAGATAAACAAAGAGAATGAACAAATATTAGAAAATGGAAATCAATTTGATTATTTTCATTGACTGGGTGATCAATATATAGAAATCAAAACTGCTAAATAAATCCCAATAAATAAGCTACAATCAAACCTAGTGAAGGCGATCCAAATACAAACAAGAGTTACAATATTGTATTAGTGGTTGATTGAGGAGTTTGGGGCAAATGATTGAAGTGTGGGAATAAGTTGTATATGAAGCAAAGAATCGGATGTTGGAGATGGGTGTGTGTCGCTTTGGGTTAATGTGGTGTGAGGGAATTCGGTTTCAACGAAATGTACGTGTTGGGAAGTGTAGATTTTGTTTGTTAGAGGGTCAAGAAGATGACAAGCGCTTCCATAAAGATACAAGGAGTAGATCTTGTGTGAAGTTTGTGTGGTGAGTATGGACGTAGTCATGGATAGGCTATGCAACCAAATTTTCTTAGTTTATCGTAATAAGGAGTTTTTTTTTAAGAGACAAGAATATGATGAATTATTTTTAGTGCAGTGGTGGGGAGACGACTTATTAGATATGTAGCAATAGGGAAAACAAAGGGCTAAAATTTTAATTGAATTTTGGCATGAGAGAGTAAGATAGACCAGTTTCGACTATATGGCGATGTCGTCTTTCGGCATAGCACTTATGTTCGGGTATGTGTGGTTAAGATGTTAAGTGAGATATACCACAAGAAGCAGAATGGGGAGCAAGTTTAATGTATTCTCTTTCATCTGTCGAAGAATAATTATTTAACCTTGATCGAAAATAGTTTTTAACATGTCTTTAAAATCTAATAAAAGATGAGGAGGTTAGATTTATGTTGTAGTGTTTGCATTTGAAAAAAACGTAACTATATGTTTTTGATCTGTGTAAATAATATATAACCAAAAAAGTCATATATTAATAATTTAACATTGAAGTAGTCTAAATATAAAGGAAGTCTTTTAGACTTTTAATTTTGAAGTCATTGACCTTAATATTCTACAAGAAAGGAAATTCACACCTTTGTGTTAGGTACGTCGACTTCATTAGTTCATTGTAGTGGACGAATATATAATATTCTTAATTTCATTTAAATAATCGCTTTATTTTTTAATTAAAAAGCTAAAACTAAATCTTAATCTTAAAAATATACATAAACGAAACCTTTAGAAACTCTCTAATTGTTTCCTATATTCTCTCAAGCCACCAGATTATTTTATTTGTAAATTGGGCATTCTCATGTATTTGATACGAATTCACGGGTATGGGTCTTACCAAACCCATAACCCCTTGAACAGGTTATAACATCTCATTAAATTAAAAATTAATTATCAAATATTTGATATAAAAATCCTATAAAATAGGGATATAATAGAAACTAATATTCGCTTTTTATTTAAAGATATAATTTATAATTAAGAAACAATTTTATAGTAAAAAATAAAAATAAACGGGTCATGAGTCTCATCAAACCCAAATAGCTTTTAAATCGGGTTATAACATTTTATTTATTTGTGAAATCTTTTCATCATCAATCCCGAAGTATATTATTAACTTCTTTACAATAAATAAAATTAGAATCCAAAAATATATATATATATATTATAAACGAATAATGTAAAGCAACTCCGTAATACAGAGGAAAAAGCTAGTAAATAATAAAAACACAACCTTGTTTTCCTTTTCCTTTTAGTTTGTTTACGAACCGCCTCCCCAATTTACCAGTCTGCCTTACACGGTACACCACCGAGCAAAAATGACTTCTTATTAATTTCTTAATCACCTGTTAAATATTGTTGTAAGAGAAAAAGAATTCTTTATTCCTTAAGAAAATAGTTATCATGAGGAATTTGTAGCTTGGTAAAACATCAGGTAAAAGGTGAGTATAAAAAATAATACTATCACATAAATAAAACAATTTATCGTGGTTCGTATGTCTGCTGATTAAATCATACTACACGTACTCAATTGTCTTATGTCAAAACTTTATCATCACAAAAGTTGTCTTTTTAATCCGATGAAGATAAGTGTTATAACATAATGTTTATAAGATAGATGTTTATCTTCTATTGTCACTAGCCTTTGTAGTTATCACCAATATCTTCTTTCAAATTCCATCTGCTTCTAAAGCAAAATGGTCTTATTTTTATCACACTCAGAAGAATTTTATAAATTGCTTTTGAAACAAGAGTTAATGACACATAATAGCTACTATTCTCTTCTAAGTAAAATTGGTACTGATAAAAAAAGTGAAAATTAAAAACGCCATTAGTTTAACCATCAGTATGCAGGACGACCCCTCGGCGGAGGAGCAGGGAGGACAACCGTCCCAGCCCAAAATTAAGGCCATTTTTATATACAAAAGTTTCGTACAGCCCAAACTATAAATAAACTCATATAAAATTTAATTATTTAAACTCAATAAAGAAAACCTTTTTACTCTTAAAATTTTCAACCCTAGCCCAAAATTTTGTAACGTTTCTTAGAGACTGAACCATGTCGATAGGAATTGTTATTAATGTTATTAATAGATAATAAGTTATTAAAATCCAATTTTTTCGTTTATTAAAATTGTTAAAATGGCAGCGGACGGTATGGTTTTTCGATGGAACGCTAAAGTCAAACTCTGAAGTCAGCATAAATCTATGAAGACAATATAATGTAACCAGAGTCCAAATTTAAGAAATGCACTGCCTAACACATTAAAAAAACAGTAGTTTCAAAAATAAAAATAAATTAATTACTAAGTTTATAATCTCCAATTAGGAACATTAAAACCACCCTCTGGCCACTACTATCTTCTCCCCCAGCTTCATTCACTCATCACACAAAATACTAAATAGTCGTCAAACAACCGTCCTCCACCTCAAAGATTCAATCTTTACAACATCTTGAACCAAAAAGTTTCACACTTTCTTCATAAATCTCAACCTTCACCCTCTTCTGGTCCTGGGTTTTACTGTTTCTTGAGTTTCCAGTAAACAAAGTAGAAGCTTTTCCCGGATTATTTGGAAATGGATTTCTGGGGTTCAAGGGCTCACTCATCAAGACACCACCACCACTTCCACACTCTCCAATCTGACCGCCTTAACAACTCTGGTGACTCTCAAACTCTCATTTATTTATTTATTTATTATTATTTTTTTTTTTTGTAAATCTTGCTTGATGGGTTATAAGTTTACTTACTTTTTAAGATAATATCCAACTGGGTCTTTGTAATTATGATGTTTACTGGTGAAAAATCCAATCTTTTTGGAAATATACTCTCTTTTGGGAATATTCTAGATTTTCTTGATTCTGTGTGGCACAATAAGATCTGAATAATCCATGTTACTTCACTGGTTCTTGAATCTTGATAGAGGATGGAATATTGGAATTGGGTGTGTTTTAAACTTTTAATATTATCCATTTGTTTGACCTTCAAAGTTAGGCCACATGTTTTGTTTGACCCTCAGTCAATCTGCAATTATTGTTTGGTTCACTCTGTTTCCATCAGTGTTTTGTTTATTAACTCTCAAAATTAAATCTTGGATTGCTTCTTGTTTGATGCAGATAATCATCTGACAATGGATGGAGATGATGATGTTAGAGCTTGGTTTCCCTGTCCTTTTTGTTATGTGGAAATCGAAATTCCCGTGCTTTGTTGTCATCTGCAAGAAGAACACTGTTTCGACCTCAAAAGCGCGGTTCGTTATTAATCGCTTTATGATAGATGTAGATGAATTGTGAATTGTGGATTTATGGTTATACTCGGTTGTTTATCTAAGATGATAGTTTTTGTTTAGGTTTGTCCAATATGTGCAGCAAATTTGGGGAAAGATGCAATTGCTCATTTCACATCCCACCATGTCCAAATGATAAAGGTACTTGATACATGTTTTAGAAACAACATATTTCACTGGTAAATAATAACAATAGGCTCTTAATTAATAGAAAAAAAATTAAATTAGTTTGTGTATTTTTTTTTTTGAAATATGAATAAATTAAATTTCAAACAATATAATATGTGAACCATGATTATTTTATCAGGTGGCAAAATATATAACATATTATCTTAAAAAGAGAGACCTAGTAAAAAATACAAGGATGATTGTAAGGACGAATGCATCACTATGACTTGTCCTTAAGAAAAAATTATCTAAAAACTTATAGAATGATGTGACAGTATAAAGATACACCTGTAAATATAAATGAACCTAAGAAGTAAATGGTATAAGGATAAGCCAAGGGCCCAGCTATACAAACACCATTGATATGCTATCCAGACACTAGTAATATGTCATACAGTTCGTATGCCCATTCGAGCCATATGGTATGGTGAAAGGTGGTCAAATAGGTCGTTTTGATGGTCACATGGGCTTGCATGATAGGGCGAAAAAGGTCATATGTATGAGAGCCAAATCATACATGTCGTATGATTTAAAGTGACTGACATGTACACTCCCTAGTACACAAACCGCTTACTTTCAAACATTTGATTATCTTGTTATTACCACTTCAAACAAATCTATTTACTATTTCTACACCCGTAAGTTTTACTTTATCACTTTCAAGAAGCACATTGAATCGGTTACAGCCCATTCTAACACTCGTCGATTGCAGAGGAGGAGAAAGTCCCCGAAATCAGGGTTATGGAGCCACACACGAGAAATGACGGACAGGGGAAACACACATGAAACCACACCCGATCCACTATCTGCATTCCTGCGCAATGTTTCATTTTCAAAGCTTCAAGAAGAACAAGTATCAAGTGTGATCACTTCTGATATCAAGAGGTATATAGTTTTCTTGTGGTTATTTTAATTACAATACTTGAGTTATGATAACAAAACCAGACCAATATGAGTTTTGTGTATACTATATGTGCAGCAGAAATGAAGTAGAAAAAGTGAAGGATGATGAAGAGAAACAGCATCAAGCAGCATTTGTTCAGCAACTGGTCCTGTCAACCATTTTCTGAAGTAAATAAATCAAAAACCTTGTACCATATCAGTAGAGGAAGTAAACATTGTATCAGTTTAAGCTTTTGCTACTCTTATATTATCTTTCTTAATGTTTTCAAGTTTCAACTGCAGTTATGAAAAGCCAATACATAACTAAATAAACAAACCAAAATAACTGAACCCAACCCAAAACAACGGAGCGGTTTCATGTTTTCTCAAAAACTAAATTTCTGATTCGGTTTCGGTTTTACATGTACCGAGATGGAGAAAACTGAACAGAACCTGCAAAGTTGGCTTTTACTATTGAATTTTTATGATTTTTATTTTTGAATGTCTAAGTGAATTGTAAATACTAACAAATTATGTATTCTAAAAATTTTAATCCAAAACATGTAATAATCAATTAATCATTAACTGAAATAAAATTTAAACCTAATGTTGTAAGCCAAGCTCAAAATTATTTGACATTTTTTCAGCACACACACAAAAAAAATAGATAAATAAAAATAAAGGATGAACCGAACCATTGTGAAAACCGAAAAAACTAAAACCAAACGATTTAAATAACCCAAAAATCTTTTTTCTCTTGTTCTATCTCCTCTTATCGGCTTAACCAACCCGAAATCTCTACCTGAAGTGTTGGTGGTGGTGTAACCGAGCTACCCGAATCAAACCGACCCAACCCGACCAACGGCCCGGAACACCCTTACCAAAATTAAAATATTATCATCATATATTTGCCACACAGACTTTCTTTTAACTTTGAAACACTAATCTTAGTGTAATTATATCATAGGGCTTTTCACGAACCGAGCCGAACCGAATGCAGCCTTGCTCCTACTTGGTTTGGTTTGAAAGCGAGCCGAACTGAGTGGATTGAATTTAAAGAAACGAGCGATATTTTTAAGCTTGAAGTTGGTTTGGTTTGAAACCGAGTGGCTTGGTTTCGCTTGATTTCGTACAAAGTTTTCAATTTTAAATTACTAATACTCCAAAAATATCATTAATTCAAGACTTTCAACTCTATAATGTCTAAACTTCCAACTCTAAAATTGTCTAAAACTCAAAGTTGACAAGAAAACATATATAAATGAGCGGCTAGGGCTTAAATTTGAACTTTAAATTTAAAATCTTTGAAAAATAGTATATTTTTATACATATACATAAAAAAATATACAAAATTAATAAATAACAAACAATTCGTGCAACACGAACCGAGTGAGGATTTGCTCGTGCTTGGCTTGCTTTCAAACCAAACCGAGCCGAAATCGAACGAGCATTTTTTGAGTAATTTTCAAACGAGCGGAGGCCATAAATTATAATCCTGCACCAACACTACAATGATCGATAAAGGCAGTTTCGGTCGTGTTTTCGTTGCGAATGTCAAATCGAGATACAGCTTTGAAGAAACACTAACCGGACCCCGGGCAGATTACTGGTAACCTGGGGGTTGGAGAGATGTTTCCCACGAGGGGTTAGACCCTTGGAAGATGGTTCTTCTGATACCCTGCAAAACAGACACCGTGAGCTCGTCACTGAGAAGGGGGGGGTTCCTCCTTGTGACCACCCTCCGGCGTGAGAATCAGACTAGATTGCTCTTTAAATATAAAAGTATATTAAGAGATTGCTAGAGCAGATATCAGGTATATATGATGATAATATGATAAGATGAGATGGTCATACCATTTGTGGTATTTATAGCCGAAGGTAGGTTTCCAAGGGGTTTAGCCGGCCCAACACGCTACCAACTGTAACCTATGCACGTGCCCTGCCTGTGAGTGGTGGATAGGTAGCGGCTGACACAGAGCAGGCGTGTCGTGTACTCTTCCTCTTCTGCCAACTACAGGCTAGGCACGTGGTATGGCAGGAGTTGGTGGGTAGGCGGCGGCTATTGGTCACAGTGCTGTGGCGTGCTGTCTGCCATGCTGCTGTCAGTGAGCTGTCGCATCTCTGATCAGATCTTTTGCCCACACCTCGTCAGGTACAGTAAAAGATCCTTCAGTATACGGACTGGCTTATTTGGGCGGGAGTATTCCCCCTCCCGCCTCTGTGCGGGATTGCTCCCGGCTTGGCTCATTCCTTCAGGTGACACTGAACGATTGAGAGCTAAGTGCCTTGTGCGTGTAGCCATGCTGCGCGGGTGGCCTTCCCTCATGGCTTGTATCCGAGGCTGCGGGAACAGGCGGAGTCCTTCACCATGGGAGGCATTTCTTGCGGGACCAGCTTGCATACTGCGCGTAAGGACGTCACTTCTCTGAGCATGGTTGGTGCTGCGGATCCAGTTGGTCTCTGCGCAGACGTCCCTGTTTAAGGTGAGTCTTGCGGGTCCAACTGGGCTCTGCTGGGACCTACCTCTTCAAGTCCCCCCAGTCCAATGTTCTTCTCATGAGTGTTTAATGAAGTGAGGTGAACTTTTGGACTTGAGCAAAGGGTTTTGAAAAGGGTTTTGTAAGGTTTTCCATGGGGATTCTTTCCGCGGAAGTCCTTGTCACTTGCAGAAATGCCCGAGTTTCCTGCTTGGTCTTTGGGTATGATGCGAGTAGGTCTGTAACCTCCTCGCAAGTCAGGAGCATTGAGTCCCAGTTGTATGTATTTTCCATGAGGTTTTGGTAGTTTTGAACATAGTGATCAATTATGTTAAGACCACCAATTCCATCCTGGAGCTTCAAACAACGTAGTTCTCGATGTTCCCGCTATGCGGGGATGCTATTTCCGTTTCCGCAAGCATTGCCCAGAAGATCCTTCTTGGTTTCAATTCCCAGCGGAGCGCTAGGTATGTGAAGGGTTTTGCCTTAACACTGTACCTGCGCTCGTCTTACGGTTACTTTACTCTCAAGGTATTCCTGGCGTCAATTCCCTGCGGGTGCTAGGTATGTGAAGGGTTTTGCCTTTACACTGTACCCGCACCTGTCTTATAGTTACTTGGTTGCCGAGGTACTTGGCTTCAATTCCCTGCGGGTGCTAGGTATGTGAAGGGTTTTGCGTTAACACTGTACCCGCATCCGTCTTATGGTTACTTGTTCGCCAAGGTTTTCTTGGCTTCAATTCCCTGCGGGTGCTAGGTATGTGAAGGGTTTTGCCTTTACACTGTACCCGCATCCGTCTTATGGTTGTTCGCCAAGGTTTTCTTGGCTTCAATTCCCTGCGGGTGCTAGGTATGTGAAGGGTTTTGCCTTAACACTGTACCCGCATCCGTCTTATGGTTACTTGTTTGCCAAGGTAAGGGGGTATTTTCCCGCTTCTTTTTAAATTTTGAATTTTGGAATTCGAAAGGTTGGTGAAAAGATAAGTCCAAACCTTTGAAACGTCGTGCGACGGTTTCTTCTGACTGTGTCAGGACGTGCAGGAAGTTATGGTGACGTGACAGAACATGGTCATTCCAGTCGCTTTTTCAGGCGCGTGGGAGCGATTTTTCGGGCGCGTGGCCGCGAAATTACTGGCACACGTCCTTTCAACAGCTGTTGCCAGCTTGCTTTTTGCCACGTGTCATAGTTTCATTGCACATTTGATTTCTCTCTCCTCCGCATTAAATTCACCGCATTAATTGCGATTACTATATAAAGGGGGAGAGGGTTATTTGCAATTCACACTTTCCACTTTCATCTCTTCTTCTCAAGTAATTTCCGGCGAATTTTTCTGTTCAGTAAAGCTTTACCCTGAAATCTCTTTTCGCCTTTCTTCCACCATGTCTTCTCATGATGCTGATGACCAGAAGACTGCTGGCGAATGCCAGTGCTCTCTTCCTGTCGATCTGTACCAGTATATCATCAGGAAGTTCATGCTCGAGTCTCTCGAGCCTGAGTTTCCTGAACCCCACCATACTGTGTACGATGCCCCTAGTGGCAAGATCGGGGTTTATGCTGCATTCTTTGTCTACGGGAACCTTAGGTTTCCGTTGACAAAGTTTGTGTACCGTGTCCTAGAGAGGCACGGTGTGCACCTGACAGAGGTGCACCCCATGGCCATTGCCAAGGTCCGGCACTTTGAGTGGGTGTGCCGGATACTGGGCCTTGAGCCCCTCGTTGATCGCCTGATGACCTTCTATACATGGAGGTGCATCCAAGGGTGGTACACTCTTACAACCCGTATCAAGGGTTTGAAGATTTGTACCACCGAGCGGAGTCTTCGCTCATGGAGAAGAGAGTTCTTCTTCATATCCGCTCGCGCCATCCCCATCGCCATGAAGTTCAAGAATGGCCAGGCGCTTCCGAACCTTCCCGCCCTCAACTACGAGGAGGCGGAATGGTTCTCGAAGATTTCCCGGGTCCAGTCCCCGGTTTTCCGTTTTCCGGAGTCGGCGACGGTGATGTTGGGGATGAGCCGGGTGTGGAAGGCGGCGAATGCGGATAAGGTTCCGATCGTCCTTGAATATGGTTCGAACTCTGTCCCTTATGGTACGTCTTGTTTCATTTTGCTGACTTCGATTTTTACTAACTTTCTTGTTGATTTCAGAGGGGAACGATCTTCAGTCGCTCCTGAACCCGCGGGAGGAAGATGGTCCCGCGCGGATGGGTACTCGTGCTCTGGATGAGAACGAGTTGCCCATCTTAGAGCAGACCGCGGGTCGGTTCGTGGAGGTTTACCCGCCAGGCCAAGAGATCCTGAGCCACCGACGGCCAGGTAAGCCTATCTTCTACCCTGAACCTCTCAATGCTGTGCCTGCTGCTGGAGTTCATGACATTTCTTCTTCTGAGGAATCCGCAGAAGGTCCTCCACTGGTGCGGAAGAAAAAGGCTGCCGTCGGGAAGGGCAAGGAGAAGGTGGCCTCTACGACCGACCCGGTAGTCCTATCTGACTCGGAGTCAGATAATGCAGAGGTTGCGGGGAAGCCCGGTGGTGAGGAGACCACCGCTCCGGAGGCTGCAGGTGTTACCTCCGGGGAGGCAGCGACGACGACGGTTACCGGTGTCAAGAGGCCGGCTCCATCGGGTTCGCCCCCGCTCGTCCGTGCGTTCAAGCTCAAGAAACCCCGTGAGTACCCCCATAATTCTTGTCTAAATTTGTTGTTTCAAATAAATTTTTCTAACACTTTTGCTTGTGCAGGTGTGGATGTTGACGCATTCCAGGGTGGAGTTGGAGCAAGTGTTCCCCCGCCAATGACGGTAGGCTCGGTCAGCCTTCCCGAGGCGTCGACCCAGGCGTCTACGCCTGCTTCCGCTGGTTCCAGCCTTCCTGAGGCTGTTCCAGCTGAGAAGGTGTCTCCGCCGGCCGTGAGTGCAATTTTTACAGCATCTTTCACGGAGCCGGCGGTTACTGTTGCTGAGGAGGTGGCGCCAAACATGGCTACCACAGCGGCTGCCACTATACCTGCGCCACCGGCACCGACGGCCGGACCATCAGGTATGCGCCAGGCTTCCCGCCGATCTATGCCACCTTCCCGTCTGCCTGACCTGTTGGATGGATTTCCTTTAGGTTCAGGTGATGGGTTTGGCGGCTATCGGCCTGTTATTGACCCTACAGGTACGTAGGGTTCTTTTTTCCCTTATATATTTTTATCATCTTTTCCTAACTGCCTTTGTTTCTTTTGCAGTGTCGGATTCCAGTGAAGTGTACGTTCCAAGATGGAACATACGCCGAGGAACAACCCTTCGTACCCCTGTGGAGTGCGTGGACTGGGCTCGCCACGCTGCTCCTTATGGTGCGTTGGGGGAAGCCATGGCTAGCTACCAAGAGGGTAGGCTAACCAATGAGCTTCGGGTTCTCCAGGCCCGGACGCAGCCCCGCGTCGAGCTGCTTTGTCGTGAAAACGACAAGTTAAAAGCAGCTCGCGCCAAAGATGCATCTGAAGCGCGGGCTCTTCGGGAGGAGAACCGGCAGTTGGTCGCTGCCGCAGCCGAGAAGGAGAAGGCATTCAAGGCCCTCGAGGTTGAAGTCCAGGCGCGACTCGAGGCCCGCTCCAAGGCTGCCCAAGCTGTGAATGAACAGCTTC
This sequence comes from Bidens hawaiensis, assembly GCF_021521415.1. Taxonomy (NCBI): domain Eukaryota; kingdom Viridiplantae; phylum Streptophyta; class Magnoliopsida; order Asterales; family Asteraceae; genus Bidens; species Bidens hawaiensis. Next base: position 48,622 of record NW_027496944.1, on the reverse strand, counting down.
GGCTGGCCAAGGAGACTGCGCGAAACTCAACTGAGAGGGCTGCCAAGGCTGAAGCTGTTGCTGAGCCACTTCGCGAAGAGAATGAGCAGCTTAAATGCAAATTAAAGGCTCTTCAGCATGCTCATGACGCCTTGGCAATGGAAGACGCCAAGAAGCTGCAAGAGATTCTTGACCAGAGGGGGGTGCTTGACCAAACCGAGCGGAAGCTTAAGGGCGTCGAAGAGGCTGCCGCAAAGGAAGTATTACTTGCCAATCTGAACCAAAGCGAAGCCGAACGCGCCCGTGACGAAGTGCAAGCTACCCTCCAATGGCTACTTCGAGAAGCGTTGCCTCAGGTATCCTCTTTTTTTTCCCTCTTTTCTACTTGTAATTAGAAAATGTTCTAACTTGTATTCTTTTGTAGGTTGCGCGTCGGGTCCTTTCAGAGACCTCTTATGACGATGCGATGAGCGCAGCCCTCAACGCTTCTCATGAGGATGGGGAGAAGACTGGCTTCCTGCTTGGTCTAGGGTTTGCTGAGAGAGGCTTTCCGCCCTCCAACTTCCCTTTATTCAATGTTAATACTGAAGCTGCTTATGACCAAGCTGTGAACCAGTACGCTGCCTTCCCGCATCCAGTGGTGGAGAAGGTGAATGAGGCTGCTGCTGCTGATGATGGGCTAAACATCCTTAAGGCTTTCCTTGGGCAGCCACGCTCAGACGGTGCTGGTCCAAGCGGAGGTGGCCCTGAAGCCTGATCCTGAAGATCTCTTCCCACCGCTAGGATAGACTTAGCTTTGTATAGATTTCTTTTAGGCGGGTAGTTACCCGGCCACTGTTGTAATACATCATTGAAATATTAATCTTTTTGCGTATAAGACTGTTATTTCCTTCTTTGGGTTCCTTGCTTTATAAGCTTATTACTTGCATGTTTAAATTAGCAATTTTCCAAGTGTTCAGAGTGAGAACCTTTGAACGTGGTTGATAGTGGGTTAAAGTTTCGCTTCCTCCTTCGTGATTGTGCGGGTAGAACCGTCACTTGCACTTGGTAGGATGGCTAAACTTTAATTTTTATCTAACCTGCGTGCTGGTTTTTCTTATTTTTTTTTTTTTTAGGATAAGTTAACCTTTGAACGTGGTTGATAATAGGTGTGAAGTTTTGCTTCCTCTTTCGTGATTGTGCAGGTAGAACCGTCACTTGCACTTAGTAGGATGGCAGAACTTTACCCTTATCTGACCTGCGTGTAGGTTTCTCATCTTTTGAGGATAAGTTAACCTTTGAACGTGGTTGATAATAGGTGTGAAGTTTTGCTTCCTCTTTCGTGATTGTGCGGGTAGAACCGTCACTTGCACTTAGTAGGATGGCAGAATTTTACCCTTATCTGACATGCGTGTAGGTTTTTCTCATCTTTTTAAGAATTTTGTTTTGAACCGTTCGACGCGCGGTTGTTGGTGCAGTTCCTTCGAATGATTCATGCGGGATAGACCGGCACTTTCATTTAATGGGATGAACTCCAACTGACCTGCGTGAAGGTTTGCCACGTTATTGGGTTCGTGCGGGTAAGACCGCCTTCCCACGCAACGACTTCACGTAATATGAATGTCGTCCAGTGTTGGATAGTTTTAACCGTTCGACGCGCGGTTGTTGACAGGTTATTATCCAGTTTCCTTAATGATTCATGCGGATAGACCGGCACTTTCATTTTTGGGTGCTGAATTTTTTCCCCTTCAACTGACCTGCGTGAAGGTTTGTTACGTTATTGGGTTCGTGCGGGTAGGACCGCCTTCCCATGCAATGACTTCACGTAATTATGCGGTGAAAACCGGCATATTAGTGTCCAGAAAAGTATAAATGTAAAATCATCAGCTTCGATGTTCTAGAGAGAATCATTTCCATTAGAAGTGGCTCTTGGCCTTTTCTTTACAAATTGGAATTGATTTACATGCAAACTGTGTAAATGAGCTCCCTTCCATGTTGGGATGGGAGCGCCATCGAGCCGACACGCACCTGTTTCGGGATCTCGTTCTTTACGCAGCATGTAGTCTCTATTGAAGCTGATTTTTTATTCGTGTTTACCCCAGCCGTGGTTCCACACGCACCTGCCTGCCTGCTTAGCTTTTATTTCGCCACGAGGTGCGCGAGCGTCCCATCTCTGACGAATGTTTCGACCATGTCTTTTACGTCTATGCATTCTTCAGTGTTGTGGCCTTTTGTTCTGTGATAATCACAGTACTTGCTCCGATCAGCATCGTGACGATGTCTGATTTCTGGTGGTTTTGGCCATGGGAGCTCTTCAGTAGCAAATATGTCAGTGACGCTTTTGGTAAGTGGCGTCCATCTGGGGTTCCGGTGCGGCTTTACATTATCCCTTTCACCCAATCGGTGTTGTAAGCCGGATGAGGTGTCAAAGTTTACCCTTGACTGCCAAATGCCTTGCTTCCGTTTTTTGTTCAACCGGGCGGTGAGGACGTTGTCCTCTCTCGTCCTCTGGGTGTAAAGGTTTGTGTTCTGCGGAAGGTCTCTACCCAGTTGCTTCTCCGTTTCCGCATAGCGTTTGGCTGCTGTCATGATGCCATCCCATGTGGATGGCATTCCATCTTTACCCGTTAGGGTGCGGATAAGCTCTGGGTCTTGCGCGCCCTGGATGAAGGCTGCGCGAACAAGATCCTCGCTGATATTGCCCAAACTTAACTTCTTTGAGTTGAAGCGAGTGATGAAGTTTGGCAGAGATTCATCTTCTTCCCGTGTGCATTTGAGGATTGTCCATTGCTCCTCGGTATACTTTCGCTGCTGGCTGAAGTGTTGGCTAAACTTCTGCTGGAAGTCTGCCCAGTCGTAAATGTGGTTAACCGGTAAACGATCAAACCAAGCCCTAGCAGCCCCCACCAGCGTCATTTGGAACATGTAACACCACGTGGGTTCCGTCCAATTGCTAACGGTTGCCCCCGCTATGAACCTGTTCAAATGATCGTCTGGATCAGATAGGCCGTCATATGTGCCTATGTTAGGCATTTGTTTAGCACTTTTCGGGGCAATTGCTTCAGCAATGTCCCTTGCAAATTTGGACGTTCCTGCATTTGTAACGTTTGGTCTGAACGTTTTAGAGAAGTCTCGTGGACTTCCATCTATGCTTTTTGGTTTGAAGGCTTGTCCAAAATGCCTTTTCGGTTGGGTTTCCGTTTCTTTACGCTTCCCTTTTGCCTTATGACGAGGGTTCGCGTCGGAGTCGGATTCCTCCGAGTCATCCTCCCAGTATTCGAATTCGTCGGCCTGTTGCACGGAACGCAAGCGTTCGTTCAACTCAGCCTGGAATTCCTTTTGTCGTGCCTCCGCCCATGCCTTGACTTCGTCGAGAGTCTGGCGAGGGAGTCTTCGTTTTTCAAACTGGGTATCGGTGGATCCCAGTAGGCGGTCATTTACTGCACTTGCCCCTGCTTTAGTAAGTGGGGTAGTGTTCGTAAAATTTACTTCACTTGCTCCGGCTTCGGTAGCCGGAGTAGTGTTTGTAAAAACTGTGTTGCCGGTATTCCCCCCAATAGCTGGGGTTGTGGTTACCGGAATTTCTCTAACCATCTTTTGTATAAAGTTTTGAAAAAACTGGAGAAAATTGTAGTTCTAGCTTTATGCACGGATGGCGCCAATGAAGAAACACTAACCGGACCCCGGGCAGATTACTGGTAACCTGGGGGTTGGAGAGATGTTTCCCACGAGGGGTTAGACCCTTGGAAGATGGTTCTTCTGATACCCTGCAAAACAGACACCGTGAGCTCGTCACTGAGAAGGGGGGGGTTCCTCCTTGTGACCACCCTCCGGCGTGAGAATCAGACTAGATTGCTCTTTAAATATAAAAGTATATTAAGAGATTGCTAGAGCAGATATCAGGTATATATGATGATAATATGATAAGATGAGATGGTCATACCATTTGTGGTATTTATAGCCGAAGGTAGGTTTCCAAGGGGTTTAGCCGGCCCAACACGCTACCAACTGTAACCTATGCACGTGCCCTGCCTGTGAGTGGTGGATAGGTAGCGGCTGACACAGAGCAGGCGTGTCGTGTACTCTTCCTCTTCTGCCAACTACAGGCTAGGCACGTGGTATGGCAGGAGTTGGTGGGTAGGCGGCGGCTATTGGTCACAGTGCTGTGGCGTGCTGTCTGCCATGCTGCTGTCAGTGAGCTGTCGCATCTCTGATCAGATCTTTTGCCCACACCTCGTCAGGTACAGTAAAAGATCCTTCAGTATACGGACTGGCTTATTTGGGCGGGAGTATTCCCCCTCCCGCCTCTGTGCGGGATTGCTCCCGGCTTGGCTCATTCCTTCAGGTGACACTGAACGATTGAGAGCTAAGTGCCTTGTGCGTGTAGCCATGCTGCGCGGGTGGCCTTCCCTCATGGCTTGTATCCGAGGCTGCGGGAACAGGCGGAGTCCTTCACCATGGGAGGCATTTCTTGCGGGACCAGCTTGCATACTGCGCGTAAGGACGTCACTTCTCTGAGCATGGTTGGTGCTGCGGATCCAGTTGGTCTCTGCGCAGACGTCCCTGTTTAAGGTGAGTCTTGCGGGTCCAACTGGGCTCTGCTGGGACCTACCTCTTCAAGCTTGTATCCGCCAATCATGGCTGTGAAATCTGCAGGTGCCTCTGCTTCGGGTTCGATTCAGAAGGAGAAAGAGGTTCTGGATAATATTCACGGTTGTTCGAATGTCATCAAGTGTTTCGGTGAAGAAGTTACGATCGGAGATGAAGGCCAGATGGTGTACAATTTTTTATTGGAGTATGGCTCTGGTGGAACCCTTGCTGATCTCATCAAGAACTCGAATGGCGTAGGATTGCCGGAGTTGGATGCGCGGCGGCACGCTAGATCGATTCTTCATGGGTTGAGTCACGTTCACAAGCGAGGGTTTGTTCATTGTGATTTGAAACCGCAAAATGTATTGCTTGTAGCGGGAAAAACCGGTGAATTTATTGCTAAAATTGGGGATTTCGGTTTGGCGAAGAGGACGAAACAGACCAAGAAGAACAATTATGGTTGGGGCACCCCTATGTATTTATCACCAGAAGCTTTGATTAATGGTGTTCAAGAACAACCTGCTGATATTTGGGCGTTCGGGTGTATCGTCTTTGAGATGTTGACTGGAAAACCGCTCTGGCTTTTGAACCGAGATTTGGGCGTTGAAGATGTTAACTCGTATTGGTGACGATATTGAGTTGTTATCTGTTTGTAGCAGTGTATCTGCAGAAGGGAAGAGTTTCTTGAAACATTGTTTGTGCAAAAAGGTTATGTGCAGATTAACTGCTAACATGTTGCTGAATCATCCTTTCTTAAAAGGGTTGTGCAATGGTGACGACGATCGTATCAAAGAAGTTGGAGAATCACGCGAGGTTTTTGACATAGACAGGATAACGTCGTCATTGCTATCTTTCTATGATGAAGAAGAAGTTGATGATGAGTTGTGGTTGCCTTCGTGTTCAGATGAATCAAGCTATGAAGAAGATGTGCATGTTAATACTCCAAATGAAGAAAATATAAAGGCTAGATTACATGCGGTGCAGAGATTTCCAGTAAGATTAGTTACCATTTCCTAGAGATTGATTGTTGGATTCTAACTTAGGATCATGATTTTGTATGCGTTCGAAGGTTGTATCATGGTATATTAGTATATACAACAAAGTTTCTTTAGTAGGATTGATTGATTATGAAATTGAATAAATTCTTTCAATCTTTCATATGTTTAATTTGAAATTTTATGATTTTTATTTTGAATGTGAATTATAAAGAGTGTATTCTAAAAATTTTAATCCCAAATGTGTAACATTCAATTAATCGTTAATTAAAATAAAATTTAAACCTAATGTTTAGGCCAAATTCAAAATTATTGGCCATTTTTTTCAACACCACAAAAAACTTAGATGAACCGAACTATTGTGAAAACCGAAAAAACTGAAATAATTAACAGTTTTATAACCCGAAATTGGATTTTCGGTTTTAAGTCCAAAACCGACTCATGCCCGCTCCTAGTATCCATCGTCATGTTTTTGTAACTTGTGCAAATTCTCATGTGAATCAAGTCAAATGTCTCCTTGAAAAGAATGCAGTTTTACACAAACTCAACCAGTACACAGCACACAGCAACTTGAACATGGTAAACAGAGCTGCAAGATCCACCCATTCATATGCAAAGTCTCACAAAAGTAATAAACATCAAAGTACAAAGATTCTATTTTCATGATTAAACTAACAGACTAGCATAGATTCAAGAAAATAGGTGCAACATGTGTGACATCTTAAAATGCAAAATTAAGTGCATACAATTATGAAATAAAATCTCCCAACTCAAAACAACTTTATAAAACCACCACATATTCGTCTCAAATCACTCGATAATCGACTGGATCACGCCTGCCCCAACGGTCTTTCCACCTTCTCTGATAGCAAACCGCATCCCTTGCTCACACGCAACCGGCATAATAAGCTCAACCACCATCTTCACACGGTCACCAGGCATAACCATCTTCGACTCCTCATCTTTATCATTCATAATCTGTGTCACCTTCCCCGTAACATCAGTAGTCCTCATGTAGAACTGAGGTCTGTACCCTGCAAAAAACGGCGAATGCCTCCCACCTTCTTCTTTCTTCAACACATACACCAAAGCTTCAAACTTCGTGTGCGGAGTAATCGTCGCAGGCTTAGCCAACACCATACCCCTCTGAATATCAATCTTCTGAATACCTCTCAACAAAAGCCCCACATTATCACCAGCCATCGCTTCGTCTAAAAGCTTCTGAAACATCTCAACCCCGGTAACCGTCGTGGTTCTAGTATCCTTCAACCCGACAATCTCAACAGTGTCACCAATCCTAACCGTCCCTCTCTCAACCCGGCCAGTGGCCACAGTCCCACGACCCGTAATCGAAAACACATCTTCAATGGCTAACAAAAACGGGAGCTCGGTCTGTCGTTGCGGGATGGGAATGTAATCATCAACAGCAGCCATTAAATCATATATCTTATCCACCCATTTATTTTCCCCCTTTACGATTTTTGGGTTTTCGGTTAAAGCTTCTAAAGCTAACAAAGCCGAACCGGATATAATCGGGATATCATCACCGGGGAATTCATACGAAGATAACAATTCGCGTACCTCCAATTCGACTAATTCAAGCAACTCTTCATCATCAACCTGATCTTGTTTATTTAAAAACACCACCATATTCGGCACACCGACTTGTTTGGCCAACAAAACGTGTTCTTTGGTCTGCGGCATGGGTCCGTCGGCGCCGGAGACGACGAGGATAGCTCCGTCCATCTGGGCAGCACCGGTAATCATGTTTTTAACATAATCAGCGTGACCGGGGCAGTCCACGTGGGCGTAGTGTCGATTCTCGGTCTCGTATTCGACAGTAGCAGTGTTGATGGTGATACCACGGGCGCGTTCTTCGGGCGCGGCGTCGATTTCGTCGTATTTTTTGGCGACGCCGCCGCCGGTGGAGGCTAAGGCCATGGTGAGGGCGGCGGTGAGGGTGGTCTTGCCGTGGTCAACGTGGCCGATGGTTCCGATGTTGACGTGGGGTTTGGTTCGTTCGAATTTGCCGCGGGCGGCGCGGACGGTGAGGGGGCGGCGGCGGTGGGTGGTGGATCCGGTGGTGGTGGGATTGGGAGTGTGGAGGGAGAGGTTTGTGTTGGATTTGGAGAGGAAAGTGGAGGAGAGGAGTAATTTGGTGGTGGGTTTAGAGAGGGTGAAAGAGGAGGGTGGTGAGAAGGTGGTGAATGAGGCTGCAGCGGTGGCTGCGGCGGAGATGGAAGCCATCGGAGAAGAAGAAGATAGGATTTGGATAGAGTGGGAGTGTGTGGGTGTGGAATAAAAATAATAGTATGGGGTTTGAGATTTGGGGTTTTTTATGGGTGGGTGTGTGTGTGTGTGTGTGTGTGTGTGTGTGACGTGTTCGTACCACTTGCCATATAGGATCCGTTTATCTTTACACCACAAATAATCGGATTTATTTCACTCCGGATTTGGGACGGTGACTAGGGTTGTTCACCAGTTAAACACGAGTCAAAACTAGGTGGTTTTGAGCTCGAGCTTGAAATTAAACGAGGTTTAGGAGCTCGATTTTGAAGTTAAACTAGCCAACGAGTCGAGCCATGTCCAGAGCCGAGTCATGGTCGATTTTGGCTCAGTTACAAAAATGAGCCAACTCAGCTCAGGTTCAGAGCCGGGTGGGGCATAAGGCAACGTGAGCGACCAGCCAGGGCATTTAATTTTCGGAGGCACACACTTTTATATATATATGAAAAAAATATGTATATTTAATGTTTTACCCTAATTATATAATAACTAACTTGGTCTAGTGACAAAGATGTATAACTCACAACCAAAAGGTTGTAGGTTTTAGTCTCACTGAGAAATTCTAAGCTTATTTTTATACAAATAGTTTTTACACAACCTAAATCATAACCAAGTAAGTTTATTTAAAAATTTAATAATTATTTAACCCAAACAAAAATCCATTTACATAAGGCCTAAACTATTTTTTGTTTATATTATTTCGTTACTCGTTAAGGTCTACGGGCCTTTTATTTCGGCTCGGCTGAGTCATATAAATTCTCGGAGACGGCCCTGCTCAGGTTGTAACAAATCAAGTTTTTTTAGCTAGTTGTATTCAAACTTTTATCCAACAAGCCATGAGATTTTTGAACAACCCTAACTGAAAGTGAGATAGATTTTACTTTTTTCAATATTTCAATATATTTTTGTCAACATTTTATTGATTTGGTAAATATTTTCAAAATCAGACCAGACATTGAACCGGACGTCTTACCGGACACCATGAAACATGAAGATTGGCTTGGTTTTATGAAAAACATAGAAAGGAAGAACGGTAACGACGTAAGTAGATAGAACTTAGAAGTAGAATATATAGTGTCTAGTCTCTTAAATTGAACTTAGAAAGCTGAAAATGACATCAAATTAGAGGAGTATATTTCTGAGTTCATAATTTTTGTGATATTTACATATAAGAGCTCATTATGCACTCTAGCCTGAAATCAACTACAAGTTCATGTTTTTTACAATGTAACGTCCTAAATTTTTTATATAATTTTCATGGAATATAATATATGAAGAGAAATGAGCAATTCGTATTCAGTATCATACCAAACTTTAAGCATAACGAGCAAAAAGGCAGGTTCTCAAAGAGAAAAAAAGAACAGCGTTCATGACTTCATGTGCGTGCTTGTGTGCACAATTCGACCCAAGCTAGTGCAAACCGAGAGAATCTAGAGTCAACAACGAGGGTGAGGGCTTGTGGTGAGAGTGCAGGTCAGTGGTCAGTGGTGCGCGCTGAATTTCAGATCCCCACTTCACCGCCCGACTAGCGAGTATCGATTTCTACAACACTGCTTATTATAAAACTTTTAGTTTTATATACACACATGTCATTTTTATACGTAACTTTTAGTTTTATATACACACATTTCATTTTTATATGTAACTTTTAGTTTTGTATATACACTTACAACACATTTTGGCCGAAAATTGGCCAGAGTCTCATTGGAAACCGCCAAATTTGGCCGGAATCTCGTTGGAAACCGCCGATTTTGGCCGGAACCCTTCCAGAAAACGCTGACCAATTCCGATTAATGGTGATTTTGGCCGGATTTGACCTTTGACCGATTAATTGGCCAACTAGCCCAAAATTTATCAATGGGGTAGGGACTGGCGATTAATCGGTGCTTAGTCGGAATTTTTGCAACACTGATAATAAGTCATCTTAAAACTCATATGATTAACACTAATCAAATGAATAAACACACAATTCTTGTTGCAATTATTAAACAAAAGATCAGTCCAACTTATAACATTCCTAAACAAAAATACGACAGTAAACTTAAGATTTCAATATTCGCTAAGCAAAAAATAATACTTGAGAAAAGGCAACCCGACCCACCAATTCAAACATACCTCTCTTTGTGGCAGTTACTATTTCTTGAGTGCATTCATTTTATCCCTGAGATAGTAAAGCTTTGCCCTCCTCACTTTCTTCTTGTCCAAAACCTTTATCTCTTTCACATTGGGTGAGTACCTGTATCAACAAACATTTGTGTAAAAAAACCTCGTTTTGCTATATAATTGTGCAAAAGAAAGTAAAAAGTACTTTAAACACTTACAGAGGTAACAGAGACTCAACACCAACTCCTGCAACCAGCCTTCTTAATCTAATTGTTGTATTTAGACCCGCATTACGTCTTGCTATCACAATTCCTTTCACTGTTGATACACGTCTCTTATTCTCGGGTACTTCCTGCAATGTCATGGATTATATTATATTATCTTATTATAGCATAGTGATTGAAGTTTACATAAGTTTTGAATACGAAATAACCACAAAATCAATGCACTTTTCTTACCAATCTGAATTGGATTATATAGCCTGGCCTTATATCAGGTATTTCTCTCTGCGTGCTCACTTCCTCCACTGCTTCTTTATCAAGTATCTGAATACGAGCTACATTTTTTAATAGAAACTACAAAATCTGTATTTCCAAAAGTAGTAAGTATGAATAGAAGCATGCCTGCATTATGTGTCGGGCTGTTTTATCTAGCCTCTTGAACTTGATGCGAGGTGTAACCTCAGTAGCAGTGGCAGAAGCATTTTGAGAGTCAGATTTCTGTGAATCATTCAATGTCGTAACGCCCCTGTTAGTCAATTGGGTCAAAATCTGAGGCCCTAAAAAGAAGCCTGTCTTGGATTCTCTGTAGGGTGATGCTACCGAGGGTCTGCTAGTAACATTGCATGAAGCTGGTAGCTCTCTTAACAATCCATAACTTTTTGTCTGAAAAAGCATTCAGAAGTAAAAAATGTTATAATCTTATAACTCAACCCACAATATCATGAATAGCAACATACTGGATTCAGCTAAAAAAGAAAAACCATTTACAAACTGCAATTCAATGGCTTACAATTCTTTAAAATAGTCAACTTTATATAAACATCGACTGTAACAATATATCATGGCTATCACATTACTGAGGCAGTAGAAAGATATATACTTCCCTTTGGGTAAAAATATTGTGAATGCTAATTGTATAAAAAGACAAGAGCTTTAGATATGCTAAATATAGATATTAACATTGTAATGTTAGGGTTTAGTTGTATATAGCTCATGGGCCCAAAATAGATTTCTCTAGGGTTTCTTTCATATGCAAAAATTGAGCCTCCATTGAATTCAATCCAGTTTGGATGCAATCAGCTTTCACTAACTGCTAATTCGGATTCATTATTTTACAGAAAGAAACTAAACAAGAGGAATTCATCATGCTAGTCGACTTAGAACACAAAATACATGTCAAAGATTCATACAATTAGAGACAAATCCTGTGTATTGAAGAAGCTTTAGAGCTAGAGTCTACATGATCTAGTATCATCATTGTCTTAACATTATTTAATTCACACAATTTGCAGCCTATTTTATATGGTCGAATCAAAAAACACTCCGGTAACACAAGACCTGCAGATTCTACCTTGTTTCATTTTCTAACCTAAAATATCAATTACCCAAACAAACAACTTATAAACTATAATCAAGCTTTCGAATTCATTTTCTTAGAATCAAATACCATGGAGTAAACAATGAACAATTATCTTCCAAGTAAATTACCCAAAAATGGATAGGAAGTAACCGGGAAAAGAGGAGTGATTGATTGGCTTCGGACGAGCAAACCCTAGACAATGAGCAACGGGTGGACTTAACGGCGTTATTTGCGATCAATCGGATTCTCCCACCGAACGATTGCATATCTTCCGATGAGTTTCGGCTAAACCCTTTGGATCTGCTTCCGGTGACTAAAGAGGGCCTTGCAAAACCCTCGTCGGTTTATGATCAGAATATTATTTGACCAAAATGCCCCTTCATCAAAGAGGGTGTTAGGGATGGCAATGGGTCGGGTTTAGGTATTCCCAAACCCATATCCGGTTATAAAAGCCCGTCTCAAATCTGTCGGGTTTTAATCAGGTAATCACTCGTCGGGTTCGGGTTTTCCCATTGGGTTTCGGGTTTTGATAAAATACCTGTTGGGTATACCCTGCTCAAAACCCGTCGTGTGACATTTGTCAATTTCGGGTTATTTTATACTTTTATTCTTAATGTAAACCCGACCCGTTTTGTATCCCGAACCCTTCGATATTATCAAAATGATGAATTTTATGTTACATATTTGTTTTATAGTTGTCGGATCTAAAAAAAACACCCTTTTCGGTTCTTAAAATGCCCCGAAAATGCTCAAAACGAACTCCAGGGACTAAAATTATCAAAATGGAGACTTGAAAGACCCATTTGTAGTTTGTGCTTTCTTGGGTCTATAACCAACCCATTTTCATGCAATACCCTTTATGAAAGACTTATTCAACTTACCCTATATATACACACCTATCTTCTTGATTTGTGCTTGCTCATTTTCTCATTTCTCTCTCAAATTCTTGAATTCTAAGGTTGTTCTTCATAGTTTGATTCTCAATGTCAAACTAAGCTAATCTTTCATTTTAAGTAACTTCTTGATACTTAAAGCTTGATGTTACAACATATACAACATATATATAATATACACTCCTTGTTTATCTTCGGTTTTTCATTTCTCCGGTCTCGGCCGGTTGAAATGTCGGGCTAGTAAGGCAAGGTTACATGGAGGACTTTGTAGTCCTTGTTTATATAGTTAACAAATTTAACCATATAACTTATTATACTTGCTTAACTTATGCATATTTTAGTTTATTGTTCATATTTGTCAAGTTCCATGGTATTGGGTATGTAAGGACTAGTCTCGGTTTCATTCCGAGTTGAGAACCGAACTTTCATTTAAAAGCTTTATTGTTAACTTTTTGAATGTAAAACTTGAGCATTATTATTTATAAGTTATTTTACAAGTTCCATGGTAATTGGGTATGTGGTAACCATCCTCGGTCTTATCCCGAGTCAAGGACCGAACCAAAAACCGAACTAAACCGAGTTTACTCGCTTAAGACACACAAGTGTGTGTTTAGCCATCAAAAACTCATATTTTTCAAGATTATATTTTAAAACAATTTTAGTTAATTTCTAAACATACGTGGCATGTCGGTAATCAACTTGATCTTATAACAAGTTCGGACCGATAAAGTCGTATACTCGCTTAACAAACGTTAAGGTTCTTCACAATAGAACTACATACTTGGTTAAGTCTATTTTGATTTTATTGAGTTATCTCATAACATTTATTATTTTGGGAAGTTAACTTTGAGCTTGGTCAATTATCAAGTCTCGAATCGACAAACCCGAACACTCGTTTTGTAACATCCTAAAATTTTAATGATGAATAAAGGAAGTTATGTTTAGTGATTTCGCGTAATTAATTAATATCGGGTAAGGAGCGGGTCTTGGACTTGGATTAATTGAGATGGGTTAAATGAGAATGGGATTTAAGGGATATAAATATCCCCTAAACCCAAAAATATCTTCATTTACATCTATTCCTTCACACTTCCAAAACACACACACACCCCATACACAAGCCGACCGGCGGCCGAGATCCGAGGAGAGAGAGAGAGGCCGAGAGCCGTAGAGAGAGAGACCAAGATCCGAGAGAGAAGAGAGAGCGGTTGGTTGTGATTAAGCGAGGAAACAAGATCCAACAAGCTCAAAAAGGTAAGATTCTTGAACTTTGAAGTTTAAAGATCCAAGCTTTTTAGTGTTAAGTGACCGGAAATGGTCGGGAAGCGCAGTGGGTGATATTGAACCATAGCGGGGGTGTTAAAATCGCTCGAAATGTTGGACAGAAACCAAACAGCAGGCTGTCTGGGCAACTTCGCCTTCATCTGGGCAACTTCGCCTTCAAGCGATGAACTTCGCCTGCAGGCTAAGTTCGCCTGATGAACTTCGCCTGCAGGCTAAGTTCGCCTGATGAACTTCGCCTGCAAGCTAAGTTCGCCTGATGACAAGTTCGCCTGAGGTTTAAGTTCGCCTGATGACAAGTTCGCCTGAGGTTTAACTTCGCCTGATGACAAGTTCGCCTGAGGTTTAACTTCGCCTAAAGCTAAGTTCGCCTGAGGTTTAACTTCGCCTAAAGCCAAGTTCGTTTAGAAAATAAATTAAAAATCTAATGAAAAATGTGTTAAGACAGTTAATGGAAATAAAATTTTTCCAAGCTGACCTGGCAGCTCGACCCCAGCCAGGGGCTCTGCCCCTTGGACCCTGCTAGGGGCTGCCGCCCCTAGACCCCGCTGCCAGGGGCGCTGCCCCCGGACCCCCGTTCGTTGTGGGTCATATAAAGATAGAAATACATTATGAGAAGTGATAGTTAATTGATACGTATACTTGTTATACAGTCAGCCGTGCACAACTGAAGAAAGGAATTACGATTAACGGTGAACGTAACCGTGTTCAGGTGAGTTTCTAGCCCCATTCCTTGTTATGTTTTCGGGGCTGTGTGCATACTTGATGTGTTGTTAATACATTTATCCTAAGTGATAAGTGTATGCCCTATGTGATATATGTGTTATGTAAGATTGATTGCTTGATGGTACGTGAACGATATTCGGATATTGCACGTACTGTCAGGTTGTAACGCTAGGTATAGGTAAGAATGTTATCTATATTATGTATATGAGCATGGCAGTGATAATAGAAGAAAGAAATGATAATGTATGGTTGTATGGTTACGAAAAGGGTACCGAGCCCTAATAATACTTGAGGTATGATGTATGGTTGTATGGTAACGAAGTGGGAATCGAACCCTTCTAATATTCGAAAAATAGGGACCAGACCCTTATAATATCTGTGATGATAGGGACCAGACCCTTATAATATCTGTGATGTTAGGGAATCGAACCCTTCTAATATTCGAAAACTAGGGACCAGACCCTTATAATATCTTTGATGATAGGGACCAGACCCTTATAATATCTGTGATGTTAGGGAATCGAACCCTTCTAATATTCGAAAACTAGGGACCAGACCCTTATAATATCTGTGATGATAGGGACCAGACCCTTATAATATCTGTGATGTTAGGGAATCGAACCCTTCTAATATTCGAAAACAAGGGACCAGACCCTTATAATATCTGTGAGGTTATAGGGCGAAAGGCTCTTTAAAAAGTATGATTATGTATGTAAGGAAAGTATGAAGGTAAAAATGAACGTATGATTATGTACGTAAAGAAAGTAAGAAAGTAAAAATGAAGGTAGAGCACTTAGGTGTATATGAAAGAAAGTTAAGAGATTAAGTATGAAATGTAAGAAGGTATTGTATGATCATGTGATTAACTAGAACTCACTCAGCGTAGCTGACTTTTAGTATGCACGCAGGTGTGTAGGTTGAGGCAGCTCGCTTGAGGAGACACATGGCACTGAACAAGAATCTGGCATCTGAAGACCTATGATGTGTTAATTTTAATGCTTTAATGTGAAAGACAATAAATGTTTTGAGACAAGTTATAACTTATGTAATGTTTATTGAAAGTTTTATATTCCGCATAAATGTTTTAATTAACTCTGATATTTAGAACTGTGTTTATGAGTAAATCCAACACGAAAGTAGGGTTACCGGTAACGGGGCCTTACACGTTTAAACCTTGTTTTGGTATTCTTATAACCAAGGGTTTTGCAATATTGCATTTTAACCCACATTATTACTTAACATAGGTTGAGTAAAAAAAAACTAATGAATAGAATACCGAGACTCGGTTTCGAGTAAACTTATTTTACAAAACTCATTTCTTTAATTTCTCAAATATTTACATTTTAAACCCTAAACTTTATTTATTTACTTTATTTATCATGTATTTTATTTTAAACCCTTCCAAGACTACTTACTAACACAAGACCCGTTTAATATAGGTCTTGCTCGTTAAACCGATCTCTCCGATTATTCACGACACTATCTTTCAAGTTACTTGTTAATGTGAGTACCTTTTCATCCCCCGTTTTCCATCTTTTATTTTAGGGGTGACATTGCATACTTATTCAAATTCAAATGATTTATACTTGAGTCTTAAACCACAACACTTATTGTATATGTTTACTTAAATAAATGCTCGATTTGGTGTTATATGCTTTACATGATTATGTGCAAATTCTTGAATGCTAAGGTGGGTAGCCTTATCAAAGTATGATCATACGTTAATTCCGAGTATATATGGTATCCCCATATAGAAAGGTGTCGTCAATGTATTCTTATTGACGATTTCATTATTGTCGTCAATGTATTCTTATTGACGGTTTTATTATCTAAATTGTTGCTATTATTTATTGTTTTCGTATACTAGTTGTGGATTTCATACTATACACTTATTGTCCAAAACTATGAAAATTGCTCACTAACTTTTGTGTTGACAAACTCTATTTTATGCAATGTTACAGGTTTGATGTTAGCTTGATTGGATTACTTGAAGAAACTTATCATCTTGGCTTTAGGATATTAGAAAATGAAAGAACGAGTTATTTGTTTATTTGTCTATTTGGGATTTTGTATGAACAATTGTTGTGTTAGTTATGATTATATGGATTTAAATGAGTTGTTTAAATATTGTCACTTTATAGTGTCGTTGTGCAATGAACAATCATGTCGCGCCTCGATGTTTCCGCCTTCATTGGTCGGGGTGTGACACGTCGTGTTTCTACCGGGTATTGACAAAATATAACTAATTGATTATAAAGATGGTTACCATAAAGGTAAAATATCTCAAATAATTGACATAAACAAGTTTCGACAAATAATATATTTGGAATATAGTATATATATAAAATATTATAAGCTATATCGGGTACATTGGGTAAATGGGTCTATGCTATCGGGTAAACGGGTATATCAGAAAGGGCCCTATCAGAAATCCCAAACACGTCCCAAACCTGCGAAAAATTTCAAAACTAATCACAAACCCTAATGGGTCGGGTATTACCCGCCCCATTTATGTCGGGTTTCGGGTTTTCCCATCGGGTTCGGGTTTCAATGCCATCCCTAGAGGGTGTGGGTGTTAAAAGTTAAAACCCGGTGAACCCAAGTCTGACAACAAACCAATTAAACCGAACCGAACCGTATCAAGCCGGGTTATTTCTATATGATTAAGTGGAAGTATGATGCATATTTTTTCATTTTAAAAGTGAAACTTAGAGGGTTTATAGATTTCATGTCGCTGGTTGAATAACGAATACGTCTTGTATTTCTATGCATACTAAAAACATCAATCTTAACCAGCACACACTTAACATATAACAAAGTATTACAGGTTTAACTCAAAAGTGACTAAAAGGATGAGTAATAATCAAGTTTGCAAATTAGATAATCAATCGGTGGCCTTAAAAATGGGTTTAACGGGTCGACTAGTCAACCTATTTAATTAAATGGCGTCAATCGGACTTGACTTATTCAATTAAGGGAAAATCATGGTTTTACTTTATTTCACTTTTATTTATAGTTTATTAAAAAATGAAATTACTAAAGTACCCCTAAACTAATTGACCACTTTAATATTTATAGGTCATTTCTTTTACTAATTTCGGACGCATTTTAATAAAGTTAAATGATTGGTCTCTTTCTTTTGATACAACTATAAATTAAGGTAGAGACCTTAACTTCAGAGGTTTGAACACAAGCGCATGCCCAAGAAAAACCGCAATATTAAGATAAACATACCAAACATTCTAACAACTGCGACATACTTCGTTAAAGGGAAATTTTGAGACTCGGTAGTTGTCTCTAGCTGTACAATAATTTGTTCACGTTGGTGTACCTTGAGAAATCGATATGTTCTAGTCGAGGCAATGAATCTATTTTAGGTAAACCATGCCAAGCATGTGGGCTCCTAACTCCTAAGCTAAACTTCTACCTTCCTACACATATTTTGAGCAAAACTTTTAGTCATGTCATCTCTCTAACCTACACAATTTCAAAACACAATTGAAGTTGCATATGATAGAGTAAGCTGCACCCACCCAAGGCCATCGTTTGACCAGATCTTTGAGTCTTTGGCTTCAGTTACATAACCAATGACTATTATGATTGACAAAAGATATTTGGTGCATACAGATTCAAACCTTTTGTTTTAACTTATCATCATCATCATCATCATCGTACTCAGTATATCCCACCAATAGCAATGCTATGGTAGGGTCTGAGGAGGGTAAGATGTAGACAGCCTTACCTCTATCCCATAGGGATAGAGAGGCTGCTTCCGGTGAGACCCCCGGCTCGATAGTAGTTTTGAATCAAGCCTTGGACATAAGACACATAACACTCAATCATTGGGACACCGGCTGATTGGTGCATGTGCCCTTGTCTTTCGGCTATCAACGCCACCACATGATGCCTGATTAACCTTCCGCCACTTTTAACGTTATTTTCACGTGATTAGTAAAATAACGTCAAAATTAGTGCAATTTTACTTTTGCCCACCCAAGGGTTCACACATATATACATTATATGTGCGCACCGCAAGCAGGGCGTTTTTTGTTTTAACTTATAACTATCACTAAATGGAACTTTGCAGTTCTAAAGGCAGGGGTAGAGCAAATCACAGTGACATGGAGATTCAACTAGACCTCACAGCTGGCACAAACTAGGCCAACAAGACCGTAAAAGTTAAATTTTGCTACGCACCCATTAGTCAGTAGGAGTATAGGACTGTTCTTGGAGGAAAACAGGTGACCTTTTGAAAAAACTCAAGACTGGCCCACACAAGATTGTGTTTTGTCCATACAGGCATGCACTGGTTTAACAAGTCATTTACATGGACAACTGAAAGATATATATGGGTGTGAAAATCTGACACGATACGAACCTAACACGAAATTCATGGGTTTTGGATTAGTCTAGACAGGTTCGTACAGTTTCAGGTCAAATCCACAAACACGTTTAGTTATACAGGTTGTGTTCAGGCCAGTCTTAGATATACTCTCTGCGGTATATTTGTGAGGGCCTTTGAATTCAATGCTCAGGAAGAACAAGTAACCTAAGGTCAGACCACAAATGTGCACAAATCTACAAACTTGTTTTGAGATTCAAGCAATCACATGTCACCACATATCACATGATCTTGCATCTTCTCCATAGTCACATTGGCTGATTTCTTTCACATAATGAAGAAAAAAGCAAACGCGTCCGAGAAATGAGATCATTTTCTGCATACTTAATACAGACAAAAAAAATGCTAGTTTGGTTTTATAACTAAAAGATGCTTGCTTTTAATACAGTTTAATGATGTTTATTTCTTTAAATCAAAAAGAAGACGTATACTTGTGTGGTCTATAAAGCAGTTAGTCAAACGACCTTACTTGAATACATTATCTCTAAGCATTTGCCATCTTTACAACAGATGGATTATATAAAACACTATGGGGCTCTTCCATTGTTACCAGCACCCAGGATCTGATAAATGAGCTTCTCTGGCAGTTTCTTTGTTGCCTGACAAATAATTAAATACACGTAAATAAAAATAACACACATGTTTCTTCTTTTTTTTTTCCTTAAAATTTTCATATTATCAAAACTGACCTGATAATGTCTCATATGCAAGATCGGTTCACAACCTACATCTGCAATTAACTTCCCTTTTGGTGTAAGCAAACTAAACCGTCCAGCTTCATATTGTGTAAGACTATCTTTACCATGTGGTAGGCTAGTCAACACTTTGAAAAGCGAAGTAAGCGAGTTCATCTAGTTAACAAGTTGGTACAAACATTAACTTATGGTTAAACAGTTTCATTCAAAAAAATTAGATCTTTACTATAATTTGTTTATACCTTCATATATGGAGAAGATGCACAACCACCATGAAGAGAACACCCTTCACCACTTGTCACACCAGGTATTACAGAAACATTCAAGCCATCACCCGATTGTAGTCCCGCACTTGACTTTTGTGAAACTGTGGTAACTGAATCTGATGAAACTGGAAAATCTATCTCAACAATAACTTTCCCTGCACTAACTGAAGAACGTAATAGCTGACGGACATTTGCAACGATGGATGTCACCATTCCTGATTCCGTTCCTAACACAAACTGAAGATGATCATCAATGTCTCTATCGAGTGCCTCTTGAACCCTACTTTTTATAAAATCTAGTATGTTTTGGGTGGACCCCACCACCCCCATTCCTCTTCTTTTAGCTTCCATGGCTACAGAGAACATTTCACCCGGGACCTCAAAATGAGCAGTGAGAAATGCATCACAATACATGTCCTTAATCTTTTCCACCACTTCGTGCCCGAAGAGATGATGAACAACGCATGTTCCATTCTGACACAAACAATTCATTGTAAGAAACTATAACTTCACAGAAAGTTGTGGCTGAATTAACTGAATTACCTGAAAATAATGCAGCCTAGGTAACAATAATATTTGCACAACATGTATGAATCCGGCCCATACCATACATTCAAGTTTGGTACTTCAGCAAATGCCTGATAAACAAAACAGAGCAATTACTCAAATGAAAAGGATAAAGTGAAAAATTGGTACTCAAATGAGAATGAAAAGGAACCTGTAAGATGGTTTGTACAACATTAGAAGATGTACATGTGATCGTAGGCACAAGTTCATGCGCGTGAGCTTTGGTTTCCAGAGAAGTGTTAATATAGACAACATAGAGTGAAGGAGAAGCATTAGAAGCTTCCGAGAGATAACTCGTGTATGCAGGGCTAGATGCAGCATCAGCCAATGAGCAGCCAATTTGTTCATCAGACATCCTGTACACACCAACCTGCAATACACTTATGTAAGCCACAAAAAACATAAATCACAAAAGATTAAAAGTATAATAGTTACCTCAGGAAAACCAGCTTGATCAAGAATGGCGCGAACGTTTTCTGACATGAAATCTACACCTAAAACAGCTATGAATTTGCATCCTGCTTTTGCCATGCTAACAGCTTTGTCTGCCATAACCAACGAATCGGATATATGAATATGAGGCCAAAGTTTCTGCGCAGAAGTTAAAACACCTTGCACCTCTGGATCCATGTAAAAATATGCAACAATGCCTACTTGTTTTTCCTTTAATAAATTGACTAACTCTTGAACCTTTGCATCATCTGGGAATAAAAACCTTGCCTGCAATTATGCAAAAGCTAAGCTTAAACATACGATTTTATGAATTCAAAATTATCAAACTAGCATAGTATTAGTATTAAACAAACACTGACCTGCGCCTTCGCAAAACTCCCTTTCGCGCCAATACCTTCTGCGGTGATCACCATGGACGGAAACGGCTCCCCAACGGACCTTCCCTGAAGCGCCTTCGTCCTCTTCTGCATACTAACCAACACATTATGCCAAGTATTAACCCTGGAATCAGCCTTCACTCCATGCAAACCAGCAGCAACATTCAAATCCCCCAAATCCTCCGTCCTCAGTCCCAAAACCTCCTCCGGCTTCGCTCCGTCCAAAACCGAAATCAAACACGAGCAAAAACCTCTCGTAATCTCCGAATCACTATCAGCCAAAAACCTAATAAAACCGTCGGCGTCCATTCTCACATCCAGCCACACCTGCGTCGTGCATCCCATCACTCGATTCACCGGAACTTTAAGCGAGTCGTTAAACTCCGGTAGAAGACTCGCGTAGTGTAAGAGCCGCTTGAGTCGATCAATTGGCTCGGAAATGGATTTGAATTCTGATGCTAGCCTTTGAAGCTTTGATTGAGCAGATATCTGGCCGTCTGATGTGATAGACGGAGTAATAGTAACAGCTGAGCATCTAGGGTTTCCGGCAATAACAACAGACTTGACGGTTTTGAATAGAGTAAAATATGGAAGACGGAGTCTGGTGGTGTGGTTAGGGTTTGTAACTTTGCTGTTGAAGCAAGGAGAACAGTAACAGCTGGTCATGCCGAATGTTGCAGTTGCAGAGTCCATGGCCGGAAAAGCTAACGGTTGAATGATGGATATGTTGGTGAGAGCTTCAAATAAGGCGGGGTAGGAATAACCAGAATAAAGGCTTGTATTGGTCCTACACCTAATTACCCGCGAAAAATATAAAAATTATTTTAAAACTTAGGGTAGCCTTAATTAGATATCTTTCCTTAATTAATCCACCACGTGTGGCCTATTGGTAAGAGGTTTGGATTCTCCAGTGAAAAACCTAAGTTTAATCTCCACTTATGTTACTTTCGATTGATTAAGGCAGCGAAGGATTTGAGTTAGGCTTTGTGCAAGGTTGTTAGTTTGAATCCCGAGCCAACTCGAGTTTTCATCCCACCGTGTGGCTATATGATTTCCCGAGAGAACGCCTAAGCCAACATTGATCCGGTTAAGACAACATAGTGTAGCCAAAGTGAGGCAACGGAGCTCGCCAATTTAAAAAGTGTGTGATGATGGCCTAAACACAAGAAATTAGTCGTTCCAAAAATAAAAATGTCTTTCCTTAATTAGTGTGGTACATTAAATATATTGTATTTGGTATTTAGTAAGAGTTAGAAAGAATTTGATAAAAGGCTGTCTAGTGATTTTAATTTATTGTATTTGGTACTAGGTTAGAACACGTGTAATACACGGGTTGGTAAAAAAAATAAAAGCAACAAAAAAATAATATAAACAATTACACAAGGTGAAACATGAAAACTATACGATTCACAAGTCACTTGAACGATTACCTTCTTTTTAGTTACAACTGAATTTTTGTATACATTTTGACCATTGGTTTAACCATCCTAAGCTGAGGTAAATTGCCTGATTCTAAATTTAGGCATTCGACCCGTCATTTTTCTGATCTTAATGAACTTCAACAATTGCAGGGCATATGCACTACAATCTCGAACGGGCTTTATCTGCATAAGTCAATAAATGTGTTAAAAAATGAAAATGCGGTAATTTTGATAAATTTCGTAAATCAGGTAACATAAAACCAATCGTATCAAAGAGGCATGCCTCAAATATTTATATGGTAAATGTTGGTTTTTCTCTTATCAAGTTACTCGTCACTCGCTTAACTCACTGATACAAAGTGGTGAATAAATATATAACAAAAAAAAAGTAATAAAAGTTTGTTCTTAACTGGATGAATTAATGGAGAAATCAACAGAATTTGAAATGTCAAATATTAAAAAGCAAGATTTTTTTTTATAAAAAATGGTTAATATTATACAACGCAATAGTTGACCATATTTAGAAGCATACATAAGCAACTTTAAAAATTAGTTAAAGTGTCCTACAGAGCAACATATTTTCTTTATTTTTAGTATTAGTAATCTAAATGACTGAAATTGTTCAGTTAGATAAAGCATTTGATGTATTAAAATTCAAAGTAAATAATATATCAAAAGTGAAATAGCAGTAAGTTGAGAAAAAAAAATGTAATGGATGTAAAGAGAACTTAGCCGGAAACAACCGAATTGAGATGGCATTTGGTCTGCCCCTGATACAACTTGTTTCCAACCACGTACTAGAATATTATAATTTGATTATTAGTAATCTAATTGACTGAAATTATTCAGTTAGATGAAGCATTTGATATATTAAAAATAAAAGTAAATAATATATCAAAATTTGAAATAACAGTAAGTTGCGAAAAAAAAATGCCATGGAAGTAAAGAGAACTTAGCTGGAAACAACTGAATCGTGATGGTTTACCCCCAGTACCACTTGTTTCCAACCACTTGAATATTGTAATTTGATACCGAAGGTACATAAATACCTACCAGCTAAAACTTCATTGCATTCCTGTAATATAAAAATGACCGAATATGACACATGATATCATTTAAGCAAAAAGTATTGACCAAGATTAAGATTAGTCACCAAGTGGGTAATGGTTAAACCATATTAAAGGCATGGAAAGTTCGGTAAAACGTAAAGAAATAAATGATGTCATGAAACAGTATGAATATATTTAATGAATAGCCGCATGGTCCTAACAACTAACTTTCTCTCGCGAAGTTGCATCAAATGTGAAAAAGTTTAAAATAACAATAAGTAAAGGTTTACTATCGTAAAACACAGAATTATGATAGCGAGTAGCGTGTTCTTGGTACTACTTGTTGCGTTACAAACCACTTGAAATAATGAAAGCCATCGATATTGATACAAAAATAATCATGATAACAAAATGAACCATTATGAAGAAGTTAATGAATGGATAAGTGTGACATTTGAGCCAAAACAAGGTACACCTCAGTACGTATTTATGATTAAGCAAATAAACGCCTTGCGTAACAAACGAACGATTAACCGAACGGGTCGGGTTATGACCCAGATATCTCGGGGGGGGGGGGGGGGCATCTATAAGTGATATACGATCTATACAAGCTAAAATATTAGTAATATGGCCCTAGTTCGATAGCAAACAAGTTAAACGAAAACATGCTAGTTTAATTACCCGCTATAGATTTAAACGCGAAAGATAGTTACAAACCAAGCATTGTATCATCCGTTAAGCCGAAAAAGACTTACCAAACACTTACTTGAAATGTTTTAAGCGATCCGTGAAAATATTTTTGATTTTTACAAACATATAGTATGTTTTTATAATTTTACACAAAACTAGCCGAAAAACACACGTTTTCGCACTGTTTAACGCACCCGATAAGTTTTTCGCGCCAAAAACCGAACCCGAACTAAATTCGGACCGGGATTTTCGTATTTGGGCTTGAGAAATCAGAATATTGGGCCAAAACAGCCCAAAGGGGGGCCCATGAAGTTTCCGATCGGACCAGCCCACCCCACCCCCCATTTTTTTTATAAAACTTATTCCACAAGCTTGTTTATTCATTCTAGTTTATAAAAGTTGAGGTCCAAGCAGCTGCAGGCTGATTTTTCCAGAATCCTTCAAACCCTAAGGTAAGGAGCTTAAATAAGTAACTTTTGTACTTGTTTAACCTTGATAAATACCATAAAAACATGTCTTGATTACTAAAAATCATTCCTAACTATGTAAAAGTCTTAAAAATAGTCCATAAACATGTTTTGATCATACACATGGTAAGGAACCTGTTTTGATAGTTTTTTTGGCCATAAACACGGATTAAAGGGTTGAAACGGCGTTTTTACGGTTCTAAAGTTCGTTTTTGTGCACTAGCCAAAACCCTAAGTTAAAGGGCTGTTCTATTGATGAAACCTGCTTGTTTTGTAATATAGGACTTGTACCTAGCTTTCATAGAAGCACAAGAACCTGAAAACTTGATTAGAAAGGCGGAAACGAACCAAAACCGCTAAGGTAATGCCGAAACACTCGCTTACGAGCTATTTAGGTTAAGGTTGTGATGTGCATATTATTAGGCCTTGAAATTTTTCAGGGAAATCAGGGACCATGTCAATGAGTCCCTATTCAAATTTGGTAATTTTTCGACCATCCGAGAATATTTGGCGAATTTATTACCGAATTGGGACGTTTATTTGGGAAAAATAGCTAAAATACTTCAAAATTTATGAAATTTTTCTGGGAACTCAGATTTGATGTATTTTGATCACATATGAATTTTGGGATTATTTGGAGAAGTTTAAATGTGTTTTGTTTATATGCGTTCGTGTGAATTTTTATAGCCGAATTTGGGCCGAAAAGAATATTGCACGAACTTTTTACATTCTGAAATTGATATAGGTTGTTTTGGGACATGATTTGAGTATTCAGAAATTTTTGTGGAATTTTTGAAAATTTTTTGGGGTAAACGGACGATTTTCAGGCGAAATATAGCTTATAAAATGAATTTTTATAAACTAATAAATCAGTAAATAATTCCAGAAATATTTTATAAAAATCTACATATTTTAATTGATAAGTTTCTAAATTTTCATAATTTAATGATTAACGGTTAATTAATTATGCTAATTTGAATATTAAACAAATTCAGTTTCTATAAAAACCGGCAAGTTCGCGATTAACGAATCTGCGGGAATGTCAAGACACCAAGAGTGATCAAAAATCATATTTTTGGATTAATTAAGTAAAAACGAACTTTTCTATGAGAAACCTGGACAATCCGGATGGATTGTGGGTGTTTCTTCTTAAATCAAACTGAATAAACGGAAACGGGCCCTGTGGCTAATTCGGGACCCCAGTATGTGATTCTTCTTTATAACTTAATCATTTTGTTAACCAATAAATTTACCCAAGCTTATTTTCCCATAACTGTTTTCTAAACGCGTAAACGAACAACTTGGCCCAGCTGGGAAAACGGGAATCTGAGCCAAGTTCAGTTCTAAGTATTAGAGATTGAACAACATCACAACCTAAGCCTATTGCCACTTTCTGGGCATTCCAGCTATACCCAGATTAGTTATACAGCCCAGTTTAGTATTGAGATTATAATAATATTAAAATATTAATATTATTATAATATTGATTATAGGAACTACTAATAGCGGACCGAACAAACCACGAGCTGATACAGTACTGATTATCTACTAAACCGTGAGTTTCATGACCCCACTCTTTAAACAGTTTTACGAACTTTTGGGGTGAAAAGCATGTTTGATTACATATACATACCTGAAACATGTATTGATGTGAATTGTCTAAGTGCTAACACACGAAAGTCCCCACTAACACAGTGTTTAACTTCGAGCCGGTGACTTGTGAATAGTACTATTGGTTTGACAAACCCAAACGGAGCCGGCATGTATTGCTGAGACTTTACCCCGTTTGCACATGACCATAATTATACAACACGCTATGTAGTGTTAGACATAGCTACTTGGGGCATGTTGTGGGCGGAAAGGAGCCACAGTGGTTGATTGAGCGTGGGAAATGGATGCACGCAGCACATACAGTCAAGGCTTCACTGTAACTTAGCATAATTACATCATTTACATACATACATACATACATACTTATTTCATGATTACAAGTGTTAACTTGTGAATACTCATTACTGTTTTCTTGAAACTCGTGAAACTCACCAATTCTAGTAGTTGACCTGTTTTAAACTACTTTTCAGGTGTATCTAAATCGGAGTGATTTGGTGATCTGTTACTTGCCCAAGGTGTGTGGTTGATGCTACGTGAATAGAAGCAAGGATACTAGTAGTAAGACCGTATAATTAACGAACTAGTTTTGTTTGAATCACCTAGACTGTAAAACAATGATAGAACAATGAAATGTAATAAATTGTAAATTAGTTTGTAATGTTTCTTTATAAACAATGTGTTGATACCAGAGGTGTCTGTTACATTCTCGTTTTACGCTTCCGCATTGTACTAGTCGGGGTGTGACAATAAGACTCATATTAGCTTTTTGTTAACAAATTGCACAAATGAAGGTATATGAGTAACTTCTAAACTGTTGGTGTTACATAAACTGTTCCAAATAATATTTTTGCACACCAAATGCTCCAGAAAATATGTAGATTGCACTTGAAATAGCTATAAAGCAAGTGACTAATTAACCTAAGCATACACACCCTAAAGATGTCTTTTGAAACCGATCAAGCATACACAATACAATTGATCAGTAACAAAATTATAAAAACTGTAATTAAATAAATGATTAGCAAGCACGATACATTAAAACCTACAATCAAATACACAAATATACAGTGCGATGATAAGAAACAAACTTGCAATCACTGGAAAGTGGTGATGATGCAAACCTGCAGCTAAGAAACAAACTTAAATACACAAAACATAGTGACAAATCACATATGTATAAGACAATATATGGATTAAAATTAATTAAATAGATGAAAACAATTAAAATGAGCCAATATATAATGTGCTCGTGTTCTGGTAAATCATTATATATATAAATTATAGATTCACAATGGTGTTTAAGAATCCTCAAATAGATACACAATTTGATTCATCAGAATAAACTTTTGCCATTGATTTGTTAAAGAACGCATATAAAATTAGCACAGTTCAAATAAAGTTAAAGACGATTGAAACCAAATCAAAATTTCGGCATATAATTACATAAAAATTCAAAAGTTACTCAAATTTAAAGACTATAAAACTATAACAGATTTCAAACAAAATTAGTGTTACTTTGATTATTTAAACGTTGAAGAAAAGGAAGATTGTCGGCAATCATACCTTGAAACCAGAAGATGATGATATTGAGGATTGAGATGAACGGTACCTATATATCAAAATTAGGGTTAATATTATATTTCTAAATTTGATCCACAAAGATATGATTAATACCTAATTTTTGATGAAGATCGATTGTAACCAGAACACGATGATCGATATTGAATATTGTGACGAACTGTACATGTAAATCAAATTTAGGGTTAATATTATAGTTCTAAAATTGGAAAAGATGATCTATTGATATTGTTAATATATATTACATAATTTGTTGACGAAGATCCAGCACCATTGATCGACTACAGATGAAGCTTTGAGAGATCTAGGGTTTCTTTGAAAAGCCAATCAAATAGGGGTCAATTTCAAACAGAATCGTAAGATGTGAATGTGAAGTATAATATTGAATTACAATTAATTATAAAATAATTAGAATTTGCCATGTGGCGTTTTGAAGCCTCCGGGTTTAATATAAAAAAGGAAGTTGTTTGATAGTTCATTCTTTTATTAGATAAGTAGGTTTAGTAAGAGTTAGAAAGAATTTGATATAAGGCTGTGTAGTGATTTTAATTTTTAATATAAGGTTTATGTGTTACGTCATTGTCACGTACACAACGAGGCTTATATAACCACTCTTTCACTTTTATGTAGCAGTTTTAACTAACAATTAAATTAAAAGAAAAAACTAAAAAAATAAATTAAAAATGTTTGGTTATTGGGGACGGACCTCACCCCTCGCTTTTGAGTTGCAGGCTTGCCGAACATGAATTTGGCACTCCGCGTTAACACTCGTGTAATAGTGTTTGGAGTGTTAAAGTGTGTCATGGTATGGTTTTGACGCCCCCACCCTCCTCCACTACACATAATCTAAGCAATTATATAATTGCTAAACCAATATATATACCAGTCATCTCTTTGTAGTTACAATTACATAATTTATTTGTATATGCTATGACTTGTAAAAAACGATTATTAATTAAGAAAATCAGAATATCTAAAATGGTGATAAATATTGATGATAAGAAAGAAAATTGTGGATGGATATTATCCTCTTTTTGCATTTTGAAGTTTGGATGGGTACTTTAGTCTATTTTTAAGCAAAGAAAGTTGGATATTTGGCTGTTTTTGGCAGGACACCTTAACTTTTTATGAAAGGACGGATAAGCAAGAATCCATGACATGTTCAATCAAGTAACCAACCACGGATCCGAAAAGGCCGTGAACCTAACCTTATTCAAGTGCCCCTACACTTTTGGTGGGTTGATTCTTTGGCGAATGTTTACTTTGGAAATTCTCCACTAATTACATGCGCGTATACCAAATAAGAATCCGATTTTAGTTTTTGAATTGAGACGTTTTTGTCGATCATGTAATTATTGTTATCCTATACGGATTCGGGTTTTGGAATTAAGACATTTTTGTCGGTCATGTCTATGCTATTGTTATTCTGAATGGATTTGGGCTTGGAATGTAGACAATTTTTTTTTGGGATAAGATCTATGCTGTTTTTATTCTAAATAGATTTCAATGTTTTAGTGATGTTAAGGTATTTTTAGTTTAACAGCACATGAAGCGTCATAACAGATTTTCCGACCAAAAAACCAACAAACTCAAAACCTCTCCCTTCTCCATCTCATAAAACACCTCTCGCTCTTCCATGGATTGCCTGTTCTCTACTGTGATCATTCTTCATCTCAGCCATTATTCTGTCGCCTAATCGTTTGTAGAGTAGACGCTCTATTGCAAATGCTATGTAATGTAACCACCACAGATTTTCGAATACGGAATACTATTGCTTTGTAGTTAGTGCGAAGTAAATCCTGCCATTTTGAAACTTCTTATGCAGCTGCTTGACTCAAGTTAGCTTTCATTTCTCATCCACTAAACCAAAATATTTAGCATACTATAACTCTTAAAAGACGAACAATCCATAGTTGGCTTTTTCGTTTTCCGGATTCTTACACCTGAAATTTCAAGGGTTTGACCTTTTTGTTCCTGTTTTCTGAAACTTGAAACGACGATGATTATATAAACGATTAAAATTATCACACGACGCCTACAACCAAATCCAATTGAATAGCATACACCAGGAAAGCAAGAAAGGCACCAAAACAGATCTGCCTGTTCAAAAGCTTTGAAATAATAATTATATTTAAAAACTTTAAAAAAACCACCAAATACCACAATGTCACAGGTCACACTACAAACTAAAACAGAGTAAAATACAAGTCAAATCAGTTGTGTTATTGTTGGTGTAAACCCTGTTGTTAGGGGGAAAACAAAGCAAACCCTTATTTAGGGTCTTGAATTCTGTACAGTCAAAGAGCCCACTCGGTCAACACACATCATCTCACTCTCAGTCTGTCTCTAATCTTTTGAATTGACCCAGTTCACCTTACACAGACTAAAACCGTCTAAGATGATCCCTGGTGAAGAGAGGATGTCTTAGTGCGGCCCGTGCTGTTAGCCTGTCAGACGGATCATACCTTAAAAGCCCTTGCAATAAATGAATCAAGTCCCCAGCAGAATGGTCTACATGCTGCATTATCAAGTTCTGCATAGCATAATAGAATATTTATTACTACACATTGACAAGATTTGTAACCAAAAGAATAAAATTAAAAAAACGATTCTTTTCAAAGTGAAACCTGAAGTCGAGGTAGCTTCATCACAGCTTTTATACTTTCTCTTGAAGTAGCACCATCAGGCCAGTCCAATCTTCCCTTTCTAACATACTTCTCAGCATGTCGGCTGTCAAAATATTTACATAGCGTGTAAGGCACCTCCAAATTATGTAAAAGAAGATTTTAAAAAACATCGACTTAGAGGAAATAATCTTACTCCAGTTTCTTCAACATGTGCATGGGCAACGGACCAAAAACACTCTCCATCATTGCAAGGTGTTCCAAGTTTTCATGGGTTTGGAACAAAGCTTCACCCTGTTACAAACAGCAGTTAAAAACATATTTTAAATAAGCTCAAATTTGGATAAACAAAACTATGGCGAATTAGAGTTCTAACTTACTGTGCAAAGTTCAACTAGGATACAGCCGACACTCCAGATATCACATGGGTAGCTCCATCCAAGTCCTGTGAGAAACTTAAGTTATACAAAATACACAACTTAAAAAAAATAGGTGCGAGTCATTAACAATATTTTACCTAATATAACCTCAGGGGCACGATAGTGACGGGTTGATACTATGTAGTTCTGATCCTGACGGTCATATGTTGTGCTACCAAAGTCAATCACTTTGATAGCACTTGATTTTGGAACCCTTTTGGAATAAGAGCTATCCTTTGGTGACCTTGACGAACCCTGAAACAAAACATAAAACAGCATTAATTATTAAAAACATCTTCACAAACCAGCATCAATGCCACAATTGGGCAGCCCAGTAAATTATACTTTGTAATCAGGCACTTTAATGTACTCTGGAGAGACTAGAAGTACATTCTCAGGCTTTAAATCAGTGTGTATTAACTGCAAGTCATGCATAACTGCAACACATACGATACTAGTCAATCAATTCTATACATTAGACGCAAAAATATTCAACTTTTTAGTTATTTTTAAAATGATGCATCATAAATATGAAAAGGACTAGCTATAAGTGATTACTACACACATGCAATACATTCCAAAAGTTGTCGACCAATCTCCCGAACTAGGTCAATTGAGAATGAGCTATAATTGTTTTTGCGTAGAAAATCATACAAGCTTGGTCCAAGCTTCTCAAAAACCTGTTAACACCATCCGAATACACCCAAAATCTTAACCCTAAAAACCTTTGGTCAATTGGTGGAACAATTCCACCACATTAATCATCATATCATTTACTTACAATACAGATATGGTTACGATAGTCAAACCAGTTCCTTATTTGCACACAACTGCAGGGAATAAACCAATTTAACAACACAACACAACAACACAAAACCAAACACAACCATTATGCAAATCAATCTAGCATTGCACAAAGATAATATAGTCAATAATGTTGGTTAAATGATCACTCACCGGTTGCCACCTTTGTCATGTTTACCAAGTTGTTGCAACATATCAATCTCTATCATAGCTGCCTCACGATATTTCTTTATACCACGGACAATTTTTATTGCCACCATCTCTTTTCTTTCTTTATCCCAACATTCCAATACTTGACCAAACGTACCTGATTTAAAAATATATCAATGAAACACTCAAAAGTATTATCAAAACTATCTCAAATTTATTATTAAATCAAACTCACCTTCGCCCATTTTACCATGAATCTTATCTGCAAGTTATGACAGAACAAAAAAAAATGAGAGACAAAAACATGGAATAATTACAGATAAAAAAATGTAACAAAGTATACTGTGAATAAAAAATTAATAATATAAATAAACTGTGTTTCTTATTGAACTCTGTGTTTCTTATTGAACCATATCTAAAGTATAAAACACACAAAAAGATTAATATTCATGATAATAATGTAGCGAAAGATATTTACATCGGGTAGTTAGATTATCCCCGACTGCAAAAACATAATGTCCATCTTTATCATCTTGGCGCCAAGGTGGAGACACATTTCGAGCCACGCGTTTAAGGACAGATGAACTGTTATGGTCCGATGGAGCACCCAAAAGTGCCAAGCTGGTCACATTTCCAGTCTCTTGTCCACAGAACAATCCTAGCTGAGCCTACACACATTCACCCAATCATGTTTCCTTCTAATATTCAGCCAATCATGTTCCTTTTAACATGCAAAAATCTCAACACATTTTTTAATTTAACAAATAGTTTCTTTAAACTTTATTTTGGTATGATGAGGAATCACCAACAAGATCGATGGCAAAAGAAGAACACACATGTCAGTATAAAAAATTTTACCTTAAAATGTTCAGCAAGTTGCAACACTTTGTTTATGATTTGTTAGTCCGTAAGCTTAAATCGTATATACGATATACGAAAAACAGCATGCTTATATTAACATGTTATTATTCATACGCAAAATATACAATCAAACTTTGCGCGCTAAGAAATCAGGACATTACAACTTACCTAACACCCCAAAGTAAAGAGTTTTTAACTTGGATGAACGTTCTTCATTTGTTACCGACCTTAAAGAAGATCACTCATCATTACTCGGTCGTTCAAAAATAACTTTCAACAACAAACTCACACAAATAATAAAAAGCACTTTATAGGTTAAACAAAACAAAGCAGATAACCATCTAAACCCCTATTTACCAAGCATAACCATAAATATAACAACATACTGGACCTAAATGTATAGATCTCAATTCATCCAAAACATAGCTTAAAATAATTAGACTAAACAAATCACACCTACTATTCTTCTCTATAAACGTTCAAATTTCATTAAGATCCAGAAATATAACCACAAAATCACCGATAATTATAAACATATACAGAAGTAAATAAACGAGATCTATACCTTGGGCGTCAAAGGAGCAACGTCCCAGCCCAAACGCTGTCGTTTTCGCGGTCTGAGATCCAATTGAGTCATCGGAAACTCCGTAACACGTTCCATCTCCATAGCCGAACCTGATGATTGATCAATCGAAAGCTGTTGATGATGATTGAAGATTGAAGATTGAAGATTTAGAAAACCTGATTTTGATAATGTAGATCTGTGAATGACGAAGGGAAAGTTGGAAACCCTAATATTGACCAGACAATTGGGGGTCGGTTGGATGAAGATGTATCTTGCCGCACACGTGTTATATATATGTTGATAACGCCTTTTTTTCCCCGAATTATTGGTGGGTTGGCCGTGGTTGTGTTCATGAATCAGTTTTAAACTATGGTTAGGTCTCGATTGAAACTATAAATTTAAAAACTTTAAAAAATAGATAAAGGGTATTTTTAACCGGAGGTTGGTAGCTGCTGGCTTGAAGCCGGTAGCTGTAACTTTTTAGATATATTTAGACATTTGGCAAAGTATCTTGAGCTTTTAATAAAATGTATAAAATGATTAAAATAGGCATAACTAAAAAAAATAATAGTAAATGTATATATTTTAGAAGGTTATTTAAGTAATTTAAAATACTAAAAGCTTGTAGCTTTTTGTAAACGCTGCTAGTAGGAGCTTCAAACTTTAAGCTTTTTCTCATGACCTAAAAAGCTTCAAGCTCCTTCAACCAAACTTTTAATTAAATATGAGTTTTCTCTTAAAATTTTAAAGCTCCTAAAAACCCTCAACCAAGCATGCCCAAAGTTAGTTAAATAAAATAAAAAATACTTGTGAAATTTGGGTTATCAAGTTAACATTCCTATGACAGTCGTGCTTTAATTAGCTAGAAGACATACTTTGAGATGTTAACGTAATATTCGTGAGCTCACGGGTTTTATATAAGTTTGCAAATCTCTTTGTGTGAAACTTAATCACAACTCACAAATTCCATCTCTAAAAACCATATTTTTTATTTGCTACCCTGCCATGATGGGATGAGAATGGATAAGAAGCTCGTGGTATTGACGTGATGCTCAAGGTTCCAAACGCAGTGAGAGCAACTAAATTACGTTCCTCTTATATTTCAGTTTCATTTGATTTGTATATATATTTTTCTCACGCATCAGTTCTATTGCAAGTTACATATGTGACGAAGACTTTCCCGAATAAACTCATCTTCGGTTATTTAATCATTTTTTAATGTCTACAATGGATTTCATTGGCCTTATTGAAAATTAGAATATTAATATCAAGTGATATGTATTTGTCAAATATGCCTGGGAGACGAAAGGAATGGAAACCCTGCTGAGAACTTCATAGTCATAAAATGAATATGAGTTCCAATGAAAACCTTTGATATGCATTTGATAACAAAACAAGTAACGATTATTTATCTTTAACTGTTATTTATGAATTCACATTCATAAAACAAATCAATCCAATTAAATAGATCAAACAAATAACGATTATTTTATGACTTCATAGTCAAAAAATGAATCAATCCAATTAAAATGGATCAAACTAGCATTTGGTTAAGATAAACAAATCACTAGCATAATGATATTATTCAACGAGTATATATGTAGGTCTCGACACCGGATCCGACAACGAACGACTTTGTTCTTGATAAACGCTCGAGACGGGTGCGGTGAAACAAACGACCGAACATAAATAATATAATGATAAAATAAAGGAACGATCTCGTAACCTGTACAAAAGATTCATAATATTAAACGGACCGGTCCCACCCAAGGTGAGCTCCCCTTGGGTGGTTGTTTACACCATCAAAACACACACACAAACTAACAATAAAGTCCCTATTTATAGCTAAACATAGTAAAAAAGAAAACATTCTAGAAGTATTCTATTTAAACTTAGACGCGTGTCGAAGTTCTCGTCTCGTGTCCGGACTTCTCACCGACATTAATTATTATCTTGACCGTGAATAAATAATGGGTTTCGTAATTTGATATCGCAAGTCACAAATATTGGCCTTACAATCACCCCCTTGACTTGTGATCTCAAAAGTTTGTCAAACCGTGTCTCACATCTTCATAAATCACCTGATAAACCGAAGCCTCTTCGTTTCAATTCACCCCCTCAAGCTATGACCCACCTATATTTAATGTTGAAGTAGTTCTCGCTTCTTTGTCCGCTCTCTCGGATCTTAAGTTGTATATAGGCATGAGATGAGCTCGAATATCCACAAATCGATCTCGAATTACCGGATTCAATGATCAAATGAACAAAACTTATTAATTCGTTCGAAGTTCACCTTTCGGATCCAACTTCTCGAACGCCTTAGAAATAACAAGCTTTGAACACGGTTAAACAAGACGAAAAACCAGAACAAATTTTGACTTTCTTCAGTTTGATCAACCCGAACATAAGTAAACGACTTACTCGGCCCAAAAATATTTTCAAAAACTTGGTTCCATTCATGTTAAAAATAATTACCTTTGTTGGCCCAAAACATTTTTTAAAAAAAATGAGGCCCGACTCCATTCAAGCCCACACCAATATTTGTGAGAATGAAAATTCTCATCTTGGGAACCCTAGCCACACCTCATCATCTTCCATTCTCCATGTGCCATGCTTCTCATCAACATACATCATCTTCATACAATCCCAGCCGCCATCTAAGATCACCTCACCAGAAAACACGTCGGAGCTCCGGCACCGTCCATCATCTTCTCTAAAATCTGTCATCTATAACTCACATGATACACAAAGAGGTAACTAGCCATAACCGAAGCCGAGTACAGTGTCTACATCCACAGCCGAAGCCGAGTACATCGTCGCATCCAGCTGCTGCTCTCAAGTGATATGGATCCAGCATCAGCTGCTGGATTACGGTTTGAATTTCTATGGATCAACGATCAAATGTGATAATGAGGCGGCCGTTGCTATTGTCAAAAACCCGGTCCAGCACTCAAAGACTAAGCGCATTGACATTCGGATACATTTTATTCGTGGTTGTTATGATCGCAAGCTTGTCGACATAAAACGAGTCCATACTAATTTTAACTTTGCAGATCTCTTTACAAAAGCTTTCAGTCGTGCCCAATTTTTGTTTCTCGTTGAGTCATTGGGCATGATTTCCTTTCAGTAAATTTTTGTCGTCTATCTTTTAGTTTAAAACTGTAGATATTTCTCAAATATGGCACACTTTTAGAGGGAGAAAATGAGTTAACTTTAACTCACCAAAATGAGTTAACTTTAACTCACCAAAAAGATTTTAAAATTTACTCTTGGTAAAACAAAAATTGAGTCACTTGACTTAACAAAAGGATTTATTTTAATACAATATTGATTTCCTCTTAAAGTAAACTCTAAGAAAATTCAAAAAGAATTGTCCCGTTTAGAGGGAGCTCCTGCCCAGAGGGAGTCGGATAATTAAAATTTTCAATCAAGATTTTGATCCGACTAATTGGAAAGTGATAGTACATTGGTTTGTAATGACTCTAGCGCGTTAAAAGAATAGAACAAAAGGCTACAAGGTCACTCATTGATGTGTAGGTAGGCTTGACAAACAAGTAAGTGTCGAGTGATATAAACTTAAATTAATGCCGGTACTAGTGGATATACAATTATGAAGCGGTTGCATGATTCCGTCAAGTCATATTCATGAAGGCAAAAATGTAACTACACATGTCATACTCAAGCCTCTCTTTACCTGATCACAGTCGTCTTATGAAAGTCAGTGTCAATTTTCATTGAGTCAA
This sequence comes from Bidens hawaiensis, assembly GCF_021521415.1. Taxonomy (NCBI): domain Eukaryota; kingdom Viridiplantae; phylum Streptophyta; class Magnoliopsida; order Asterales; family Asteraceae; genus Bidens; species Bidens hawaiensis. Next base: position 11,467 of record NW_027496944.1, on the reverse strand, counting down.
GTAAAAAGTCAAAGAAAAGCAAGAAAAAGAAAAACAACAGAGTCAGAAAAGAAAAAGAAAAGAAGTTAGAAAAAGAGTCAGTCTTAGGAATTTTAACTTCTGCTTTATTTCTTCATTTATTTTCGACTCAAGCCTTGGACTTTCTACGTTTATAGTCATACAAGATCTGATTGTTAAGGCCCTGAGTCTTCTGCTTTGTTTTATTTTCTTTCTTTTGTTCAAGCCTTGGACTTTCTCTGCGCGATAATATGGTATTATCCAACCTGATTGTTATAGCGTGAACTTCTGCTTTATTTTAATCTTTCTAGATCGAGTCAAGTGTGCAAAGCACAAAGTGTTATGTGTACAGTAAGTCAGTCTGTCAATAAGTGTACTGTGATCAACTAAGAAAGGTCTAACTCAAGTTGAGGTGATATAATAACACAAAGTAGGCCTGAGATATGATGGAATCAGTAACAAGTCCGATTAAGTGGGGACCACATCCGCACCGTGCCTACTTATACTCTAAATGTATCACTTTTGGGCATCAAAACACTTGTCAAGTTAAAAAGGAGGACAATATCTACAGTCAATGATGAACTTGTGTCACAATAATTTCAAAATGGAAACGCGATGTAGAGCTTTGCAAATCAATATGATTCCATATCGCGATCAGTCTTTGAAAATTAATCAAAGAAAGTACTATGTAAATTAATTAATATTATTGCTTTTAACTTTAAAATTGTTTTAAATTTTATTTTAATTTTATTTTTATTTACTCTGTTTTACTTTTATTTTTATTTTATTTTAGTGTCTTCTTTTATTATGCTTTGTTTTTGATAAAAGAGTTTGATCGTGCAAATGTTAACAGTTACGGACCAACAAAAGAAAATATTATATACAATCAAGTGCGTGGATTCGGTGGGTAAATGTTTTTCGGGTTTGAAAATGCAAATATTTTTAAAGACCAAGGACTGAGAGTGTATTTTCGATGAATACTCACGATGTTTTGACCTTATCGCGAGATAGACTGACCCTATATATAAGGGAAACCTAAAATATCTTTCAGTATTCACCAAAATCTTTTGAGTTTTCACTCTCTCCTCTCTCAAATCTTCAAACTCTCAAAACCCAGATCTTCATCAAATATTCAAAGCATCCGGCCCTCATAATCACAAATATGCCGTTGAATCCAGAGTATCCACCTTCGGTATAACATCAATACTTCATAAATCCTTCATCTTCATGATTTCTGGGTTCTCGTGGATTGAGACGACGGTTCAGATGAGCCGTCAGGTCGATTCATAATTGATCTTCATATGAAATTGGTCCATATGTTATGAATAATCTGTTTTTGGACTTATAAATCTTGAGTATCATCATTAATTATTAGCCTTAGGGTTGTTTGTATAAAGTTTGTAGATTTAAGTTTTTGTTCATATGTTCTAAGGACAAATTGACCTAGTTATCTTAGGAGCCTCAAGTTCAAACCTTCCAGAAACCTAATTCGCATAAAGGCGATCTTATGTAAAGAAAGAAGTGGATAAAAAGGGGCTAAGTACAGGATTTCGCGTGAAAGAGTCTTTCGCTTCGCTTGACCTTGCGAAGCGAAACACTTTATGTTTCGCTTCGCTTGACCATACGAAGCGAAACAATGTCTCATGCGAAAAATCCATACTTAGTAAATTTTTCAGAATCTCAAAACCCATTGCAACTGATCTATCTTTACTCAAACACACTGTTTGGTCTTGTGGACTGTTTTGAACTTGATCTTTGTACATTATGATCCTATTGACTTATAGATTGTTTAAAATTAACTTATTAACTTATTACATCTAGAATTTACATAATGGTAGTATTAAATCTAACTTATCTAATATATAAATTATTAATGTCCATGTACATATCTGGTCTGTTTTGGTCTGTCTTAATGATGATTCACATGATCTTTTGATTTTAAATTTCAGGGTCATAACAACTTTTGTGTTCTAGCGTTGCCTAAGGCAAAGGGTGACAAGGTGTTTACTCCTATGGTCAAGGGGCTCAGGCACTCGCCCCTTGCATATGCCATCACTGCGGATCCAGTCATCTATTACAAGTGGATCTTAGATTTCTGGGCATTCGCCAAAATTGCTGACGATTCTATGTCCTTCACCACGACTGTTGCAAGACAAGAATTAACTATCACTGAAGATGACATTATAAGGGTGTTAAAGATCGACGACCAGCCCGATTACAAGTACGAGAGAGGAAACAAAAAGATGCTGGAAGGGTTCGTTGCACAAATGGGGTATGATACAGGATGGAAGAGCTTAGAAAAGAGCCACCTATCACCATATTGGAGATTTCTCTTCCACATTATTACTCATTGCTTCACAGATATTCGAGGCGGTTTTGACAGCATGAGCACAGACTGGGTTCGAGTTATGTACGCATTGACCAACAAAGAAAAGTTCAACTACTCAAGACGAATATTTTTGTGCATGCTCGCTAACATCAAGAGTGGGGCTACATGGTTGATGTACCCTAGATTCGTGCAGATGTTACTAGATGATATGATCCCAGATGTTCAAAGGCCTGGATTCAAGAAGGAAAAGGACAAGAAGTCTCACCCAGAGCCATTTCATGTTCACGAGGTTAAGATATCAGTGTTTGGTGTGTTGTTGAGCACCAAGGGCAGAGGTCATCAGTACACAGGACCACGACCTGGGCCTAAGTTTGGTTTGTTTGAAGAGACAGAGCCTGCTGGGGAAGAGGCGTCTGGTGAAGGAGAAGGTGATGAAGAACCTATAGTTGAAGGTGGTCAAGATTCATCCGATGAGCCGGCCGAAGATTAAACAAAGGCCAAACATGATTTGAAGAGAAAGATGGCGGAAAAGGGCAAAGTATTAAAGCTTGAGGAGTAGGAAGAAGACCAGCTGCCCCTAAAGCGTTTGAGGAGACATGAAGACTCCCAGAAGTCAACCAAGTCTCATGTCAAGTCTCCCTCACAAGACAAGCCCTCAGACCAACCAAAAATAACTAAAGAAGTCCTAGCCCAAGCCCTCAAAACCCTAGATATGACCAAAATACAAATCCCTGCCCTCAAACCACCAAAAACCAGAAAGAAATCCAAAGCCAAGAAAACCAAGACCCTACTCCATGACTCACCTGAACCCTCACCTACAGACCAACCAATTCCAACTTTCCTACCCCAGATACCTTCCTCACCACACTCACCACCACAACAACAATCTCAACCTGAACCTACTCAAGTCTCAACACCACCTGCACCACCAACATCATCCATATTCACTTCTTCAGTTTTTAGCTCCCCAATACAAACTACAAGCATATGGAGCAAAACCATCCTTACTTCCCCTACCCAAACCGTCACACCAACTACAATACAACCAACACCACCCACCACTATTTCCTCACAAATCCTTACTCAAGCCATCACCCTACCTTTACCAACCACCTCACCACCTATAACAACCACCACCCCACCATCCACCATTATCTCTTCCAAACCAATCTCACGAGGGATGTCTGCAACACCTCCAGTGTACGTTGATCCTATCCTCGATAGGATCGTCGCACTGGAGGAATCAAACGCCAAAAGGGCAGAACGAGAGATTGCCCTCCTCAAGCTTATTAAAGAAATGAAACAAAAGGCTCTTAAGGATGAGAAAGAAAAGGCGGACCTGAGGAAAAGGATCCGGGTGTTGGAAGACCAGAAGGCAGAAAGTGATGAAGCTGCTAAAAATCAACGGTTATTGACCAATACCTTCCACACCCGCATCCAAAATCTTCAGACATTGATGAATCATGAGGCTTCTAAGAACGCTAATCTGAGAGCCGACCACATTATACTTGGAGATAGATTGGCCACACTTGAAAGAGACTTACCAAGTGCTAGTGCTCTCAGATCAAGCGTAAACAAGAAAATTGAAGATGCTACAAGAAGATGGGATGTTGAAAAGGAAGCTACAAACTCAAGAGTTGCTGATTTGGAAAATCAACTCGCTTCCTCCACCTCTCTCGACTTGCTCAGATCAGACATGGAAGTCATTAAAGAAAGAATCAAGGAACAAGAGCGTCTGAATGAGCTACAGCTCAAGACAAATGAAGAGATGGTGAGCAAGTACCAAGCAGCCTCAGACCTCATGGGCATTCAAGAAGATGAATTTCATGGTCTGGAGGATAGGCTTGATGCCATGTTTAGAACTTGGAGAAGGTCCGGTGAGACTTCTCAAGTTGGTGGTTCGCAACCTGCCGCAGGTCCTTCTGTGACCATGGGAGGCATACAGGTTGCTGTGTCAGAAGGAGAGGCGACTGTTGGTCGGTTAGTACGACAGGGCGGCCAATCTAGTGGTGTTGGTGGCGGATATGATGGTGATGAAGAAGATGGTGATGAAGAGGATGATGATGATGAAGAAGATGACGACGACGATGAAGTTCATGACAGCTTTGATGATGATGATGATGATGGTGGTGGTGGTGGTGGCAATGGTGGTGGTGGAGATGGAGGGGCCGGGGCGGCAGGAGGTGGAGGTGGAGCTAACACTCAATCACCTCCACACTCTCAACACGACACTCAAGACCCAGCTAACCCCGGCTCATCTAGCAAAGTCAGAGAGGATGATTCAATACTTGACAGCTTGTACAAAGATATCATCTCTCCGACTGACAATACAGGTGTGATCGCTGATTTTATTAATGCAGGTATGAGCTTTGAGGAGTTCATCGAGGGGACGGAAACGGAGAAGGCAGTAAATGAACAAGACGATGACATTAACTACTCGCCAAATCCGGATACTCCTCCCGCTCAAGCTTCAGAGGCTCCTGCAACAGATCCTGTCACTGTACAACCACCAAAGAAGAAGCGAAAGACCCACATTGTCACAAGCTGTGCGTCTGCCCGCGTGCTCAACTATCCATATCACGATGACTCGCTGATCGTATATGCTAGGTATGATCAGCGAAATAAAGTTTGGGCCATCAGACGCTACAGCGGAGACCTCATCTATCTCAGTCATCACGAGCTGAAGACTCTACCTGAGCTTGATCTGAATTATCTTCAGAAAGCTCTAGGTCCTGGTGCCACTGGAAGTACGCTGGAAAGTTGGGTCCCGACTTATCTACAGCGACAATCAAGAGTCAACTACAAGGACTTCGATCCGAATAAGGGTCGCAGGTACAAGAACCCAAGAGAGATAAACCCTGCTACCGGAGAGCCTCGCACGATGTGGAGATACAAGGCGCCAATAGAGTGTCACGAGATTTATCATGGCGAGCCTTATCTTCCGAACACTCTCCGAGACTTCATAGATTGGGAGTTCGATAACACAACCGGCGAGGCCGTTATTCACCGCCGTGGTATGCACGAGATCAGAGTGTTTGACGAGCATGAGCTTATGGGACTACACGTTGAAGATGTGAAGAAGCTCTACAACAAGCTGCTGGGAACCGTTGAGGATTTGGGACGTCAGAATACCAACCGGATAGTGGAGGCCTTCAACAAGTTCGTGCGTAGACTTGTTGAACTTCCACTTACCAAGGACGAATGTCTAATATACGACACCGACGGGTTTCAATACTAAAGACCAGAGGGAGATTATTGGGCCCCGTTCTTGTATATTTAGTCTTTTGTATTGATTTAGTTATGTTTTGGGCCGATAGGTCATTTTGTACATTGTTGGGCCACGGTCCATTGTAAAGAAGCCCATTGGGCATTAGAAGTCTTTTACTTCTCATGCATGCTTCCCTATAAATAGGAAGCATGTCATGAGAAGCAAGGTTGTTGAAGTAAGATATATAATAGAAAACCTTTGTGAAAAACTCTAACTCGGCTCTCTCTCTCTCTCTCACTCTCCTCTCCTTAACCGAAAATAAACTCAAGATCCGAGACCTCTTGGTTGCTTAGTGTGATTTCCGCTAGCACTAAGTTAGGTTGATCCAGAGACGTTGTTAGATCCAACCGAATAGGGACTTACAATATAATGATATAAAAATCAAATCATTTATATTTCAAATCACAAGTAGAGTTTAACAAAAATAAAAGATTACAAACATAACCTTAATAATGAACAAAAACTACCAATCATAAGTATCTTACAAGGATCATTCACCCAGAGGTGATCAATGGAGGATTTTAGCCTAGAATCATCATAATATTTTCAACCGGATGTTTGATTGATTAACCGAGTTCTTGATTATAACGAGTTGGAGATAATGAAAATGAAATAACTAAAAAAATTGTCCACGACAGCTTAAGCGAAGTTATTTTTAGACATTAGGGTTTTTACCCATAAATAAGAAGCTGAAAACAAATAATTTGTTGAAAATATCTCAACAGGAGGTAATGGTGTAAGGTTCCACCCTCATCCGGAAAATGGGGTAGGGTTACTCCATTGGCCCGTCACCTTACATTGTCCATAAATTATAAGTTTAGATAAAAAAATTAAAAAAAAATTGAGCGTAGAGTTAAGCCCCTAGGGCTTAATGTTACACCCCAAGAAAGATGGTTCATCTTTCTTCGTTTCAAATGTATATTCAATCCGAGCCTCAAACATGTTTCCTTCTTCTCGGTTTTGGCCACCAAAATAGCCCCAAATAGCTTGTTTAAGTTCTCGTTACCTACACATACAAAGCCAAAGAAAGTAATCATGTTCGATAATAATATAAACACATTCATGTATCCACTCATTAGGTGGCGTTTTGTCTGGTGACCTACGTCGATGGTTGGCATGTCCAGTACTATTATTCCGTAACGCGTGGCCTAAGGTAAGGCAACTTCGGTATGAAACAGAAGCAATTGGTTTTTAGACTTTGTGGTGTGGATGTATAGGGGCATACGACGGTATCGAGGGCTTTAACGTCGCTACACACCGTGCTGGGGCTGCATGGTGGGGGCTGTATGAAGGGAGGCTTCATTTGGTTATTAGTTAGTCACTATAAGGAGAAAGTGATGGGCTCAAGGTTTGTTTTCACACCTTCTCTCTCTTTCATACACACATACACATACGCACATATATATAAAGGAGGCTTTACACCATAACAGACTTTACTTGAAAAGGCTTTAAAGTCCCATTTCGTATGTGACGGTGACATGGAGGGACTCTAAGGTCATCCCCAACACATAGTAATTTATTGGATACATCCCCATTGTATCCTCCAAGTGGCCATATGCATCACAAGTATCATGTATGTATGCGATGCGTGCATAACATACTTACATAACCCTCTTTGTTGGGATCGTCGATTAAGGCGATCAGGAAAATCCACATAATACTAAAAAAATCAAAGGTTTCGTGAACATGACAGGTATTAGTCATCTCCATGTTCCAAAGTTCCTTTATAAAAAAAATGAGTCGTTTTGAGTTATATACACGGTCACTCCAATTTTTAATTGGCATACATAATCATATTGTTAAAAAATATATATTTCTTGTTAACCAAAAACTTGATAAATAGACATCACTAATCACTAACAAACAATAGAAGATCCCAATAAGTAAATTAACCATGGTTCCTTTGGTGTATGCTCTCGTCATGTTACTCCTACTCATATTCCTCATCAAATCACTCTACATTAATCTACCAACCACCAACAACAACAAGAAGAAGAAGCTACCACCTTCACCACCAAAACTGCGGGTTATCGGCAACCTCCACCAGCTCGGCCCACTCATTCACCGCTCACTCCACTCGTTGTCCCAAAAACACGGCGGTCCGCTAATGCTAATCCACCTAGGCTCAGTCCCAGCTCTGTTGGTCTCATCAGCTGACGCAGCACGTGAGATAATGAAGACCCAAGACCTCATATTTTCGGACCGACCAGATACGAAACTGTTTAGGCGGCTTCTTTGTGACTTAAAAGACGTGTCGGTGGCGCCTTATGGCAAGTACTGGCGGCAAGTGAAGAGTATTATGGTTCTCCATTTATTAAGCAATAAAAAGATCGAAGCGCATAGTAAGGTTAGGGAAGAGGAGATTGCTATTATATTTGAAGAGATTAACAAATGTTGTACGTTGCATGGGTTGGTGGATTTGTTTTTGACGTTTACGAACGCGATGGTGTGTCGGGTGACGTTCGGGAAGAAGTACGGTGAAGGGGAGGATAAGAAGAGGTTTAGGAAGATGTTGGGGGAGTTTTTTGAGGTGTTGAGTGGTCTTAAGTTGGAGGATTGTGTTCCTGAGCTTGCATGGGTGGATTGGATGAGAGGATTTGATGGTAGAGTTGAGAGGGTTGCTAAAGAGATCCACGAGTTTGTGGACAGGGGCGGATCTATAGTAGAAATGGGTGGTTCCCCGGAACCACCCGAGTTTCAAAATAATAATGTATTTGTATATATAAAACATTAGAGGAACCACCTTATAAATTAGGAAGGAACCACCTTAAAAACATTTGAAACGTTTGGCCAGCTGGTAAGGTGCTGGTTTTGTAACTTGAAGGTCGCAAGTTCGATTCCGGATTTCCATATAATTTTTGAACTTTTTTTCTTGAACTCTTCCTTTTTACTAACTACTGCACAACCCATTTAGGGTTTTATTAGTCAAAAAATAAAACACACAGACACTAAACACAATGGCGCCTGCTATCTCCCCTGTCCCCTCTTCCCCGTCGGCCGTTCCCCGACCACCACCGCAGCTTTTCCGGCCGTTCTCCAACCTCCTGCCTTCCTCTCCTCCTGTCTTCTACTCTTCCTCGAAGCTCGATTGCTCGAATCCTCCCACTTTGAAGGTAAGTTTGCATTCATTTGTTAAATGTTAATTGTTCTTGACTTGTTAATTGTTCTTGATTACGAACTACTTAATTGTTAGGTTATTTGTTAAATTTAGTTTTAATGGCTTGTGGTCACGAATAGTATATTTCAAATCATGGTTGTTGGTGTTGGGTGTTAAAATGGTTGGAAAGATAAGAGTGGTGGTGTTGGCGGATGTTTTTTGTTGAGGTAAGGTTAATTGTGTGAATATGGTTTCTAACCGACCCGAACATCAAACGGACCCGGAATTTATTATTGTATTTTTATTATGTAATGAACTTTGCTGAACTTTGCCCGAACCATCTAACCGACCCGAACCTCAAACCGACCCGGAATTTTTTGTACCCGATTCTATGAAATTGAATCATCTAAAAGTTGTGCACCACCTGAAAAAAATTCATGGATCCGCCACTGTTTGTGGATAGTGTGGTGGAGGAGCGGATATTGGCGGTTGCTGTGGTGATGGTGGCGGCAGAGAAGCCTTCGTTGATGTATTGCTTAAGATCCAAACAGATGATAAGAGAGGGGTGATTCTCGACAAGGTGGCCATCCGAGCACTCGTGCTGGTAACTCAAATTCCATCTTTAGTTCCATTGTTATTCGCTTACCTGACTCTCTATTGTAATTGAATCTTTTTGTGAAATTATATTTCAAAAACGTTTTTTTAAGTTACATTGTTGAGCCCGAGCCAAGGTAAACTCGTTCGTTAGCTGGCTTGTTGGCTCAACTGGTTTAAGTCATTTAAAATAAATCCCAAATTTTAACACATATAAATTAAAACCAAAGTATATTCTTGGTTTTTATATATGTACTATTTAAAAGATACAAATTAAAAAAAAAACACTTCAAAAAATAAACGATGTGGCTTGAGATTTTGACGAGTGAGTCTCAGTTTAACATTTCAGTTCGTGAAGATAAACGAGCCAAGCCCAAACCTAAACCCAAACCCAAACCCACCGTTACTCGGGCTTAACTTGGTTTGTTTACAACCCTAGCCTACTCCATCATTTTGAATAATCAAAAAAATCAAAATTGAAAATTAATTCAAACCAATGAGATATGGAAAATCTGAATGTATCTTTCTGATTCAATCAAATCTCAACACATGGGGTTGAATTTTTAAATGTATAAATTACTGATAAATCTGATTAGGAATATTATATACTAAAAAAATCAGGAATGCCCATCCAAAGTTGTAATTACGTACCGGCTAAACAAGGTGAGTTACTCTATCTAAAACAACCTCGTACGTATTGAACTATGAGTTTGACTGTTTTGAGGATTGAGACTAAGCTTTATATATAAAGTTTAAGGGGGCTCAAAAGCTTAGACATACCTATTAGTATTACTTATGTGATTTTTATTTGCTATATTAAATATTCATCTCTAGCATCGCCTAAGAATTTTTTTATTAGTGTTTTGTGGTTAGTTTAGAGTTTTTCTATTAATACATACTTAGGGAAGATGCCACATTTTTTTATCTTCATAGTTATTCATAAACATGATTAATATGGATTTACCGGTCATCCTTTAGGTTAATTAATTCCCTACTATTTCATGTAGGATGCTTATACTGCTGGAACAGACACAACAACGGTATTAGAATGGGCCTTCTCGGAACTTTTAAAGCACCCTAGGGTTTTTAAGAAAGTACAAGACGAAGTGAGGACGATTCTAAAGGAAAAACAACAAATTAACCAAGACGACATACATAGCATGAAGTACTTGAAAGCTGTGTTGAAGGAAACGCTTCGTCTTCATCCACCGATTCCAACTTTAGTTCCTCGAGTAGCGAGACAAGATGTCAAAATAATGGGCTATGATGTTGCAAAAGGAACCATGGTTATTACTAATGCATGGGCCATTGGCAGAGACCCTAAAATATGGGATGATCCAAATGAGTTTCGACCCGAAAGGTTTTTGGATTGTACTATTGATTATAGAGGTCATGATTTTGAATTGGTTCCGTTTGGCTCTGGAAGGAGAGGATGCCCAGGAATTTCATTTGCAATGACGACAAACGAGTATATGTTGGCTAACCTTTTGCACAAATTTGATTGGGAGTTGCCAAATGGAGTGAAGGAAGATGATTTAGATATGAGTGAGCAACAGGATCTTATCACTCGCAAAAAAGTTCCTCTTTTGGTTGTTGTGAAACCATTTACAGGAGCAAAAACATGTGCTTAAACATTTCAAGTGATCACTGGTTGACGCTATTTATGAGTTTGCATTATCAAATCCTAAGGTCCACATATAAACTGATATAAATAGTGTAACATTATTCTGTCTAATCAATTATATGTTTATAATGTATGACAACCTTGATTTCATATGTTAATCACAATCATCTAAGTGTGACTTTTTTTTCCTTTTTTTGGGATATTATATTCGTGCACCCTTTCAAAACTCACACACCTTACATACGATCGTATAGGGGCTATACGATCGTATAAAACCCCGTACAAAAGGATATGTGGATAAGTCAAAACTGTGTGGATAAGCGGAGACTACCCATAGCCTAATGGCTTCATAAGAAAGCCCATTGTGAAGGATGCACGGCCCATTAATATCCCTTCCCAATTCCCATATTCCTTATCTAAACAAAACCCTTGATGGAAAGTACAATGTCTAATTCTTGTCTTGCAAAACCCATATCCAACCTCGTATCTATGTCTATGTCACTCAGCTGTCTAATCTCACCATGCACACCTATCCTCGCCGGAAAACACCTCATGACT